>NC_083762.1:12103403-12340903 GCF_963514075.1 Conger conger | reverse complement strand
ACATACACAATGCACACACACATACTCACACAGAGAACCACATACACACACACACCAACATGCACAGACATATACTATACATACATAATGCACACACACACACACACACACACACATAAGCACATACAGTAAACACACACACACACCCACACACACCCACATGCACACACACACACACACACACACACACACACACACAGAACCACATAAACACACACACACAGAGCAAGTGTATGGATGCAGACACACACACACACACACACACACACAGCAAGCTTACGAATGCACACACACATACACACGCACACAGAGCAAGTACACGGATGCACACACACACACACACACACACACACACACACAGAACCACATAAACACACACACACACACACAGCAGGTGCACGGATGCACACACACACACACACACACACACACACAGTACCACATAAACACACACACACACACACACACACACACACACACACAGTACCACATAAACACACACACACACACACACACACAGCAGGTGCACGGATGCACACACACACACACGCACGCACACACAGAGAAAGCGTTGATACGGTACCTGACTTCGCTCTCCCTGATGTGACCCTTGAGCTCCTCCACAAACTTCTCCCCCTTCATCCAGTAGATGATGGGCCGGGACTCTCCACTGTAGCCGAAGAAAGCCCTGCAGTCCAGGCTGAGGGGCATGCCTGCGGTGGGGGAGAGAGAGAGAGAGAGGGGGATCAGCTCTCACCCTCAGGCCTCAGGCAACACCATCAATACCTGCAACTCCATCCCCATTCTGCAAGGCACGCTGTCCCAGACTGCACCGCCGCCAGACAACACCGCGGGCCACCACAAGCTGCAACGGAGGAGCGGCCGCCCTGTAGGCCCAGGCTGCGCTCAGTTCACGAGTGCCATTAGCTCCAGAGCGCACCTGGGCCAGTCTGAAAGCCCTGCTGCATCGGCACGGCACCGACATCTCCACTCAGGACCACTGCTGTAATCCCCCTCATTCACAGCCCAACCCCGGGCAGAAACCCTGGGAGTCGGAGTGGAGGATTACTCTGGAGACAGCAGAAGAACCTGGCAACCTCTCATTGACAAGGGAAGAGGGGGAAAGACGTTCCCCTGAAAGGTTAAGGAAAGCACTCAGGAAACATTTACTGTCACCGTCGTTTCGCACCTGTTTTCCAAACAAAGTATCAAAATGTTGGGAGCAAACATCCCTGCTCTTTCCCCCTCAAGCGTCGCTTTTGATTCCGGGACTTAGATTTCGAGGAGCGCGTTCAGTTTTTTGTCACGTCCAGAGCGGTACGTTAAATGAAGCGTGGCGCTGAATCACTTGCAGGCGGCTCCAGAGGCCGTGGGAGAAATAAGAGCGGTCACACGTAGAGGTGTTTATTTTCTGTAAACATCCGAACGGACGCGGGTTTCTCAGGGAAAGCTGACAGTTGTGTGAAGTCGGGCGATGCACACACCTGCCCGTAACCTCTGCTGTATCACACCCGGAGACAGGCAGCACTAATGTCCGCGGGAGATAGCAGCGGCCCCGGACACCGCCGAAAAAATGGCCCCCGCATCCCCGCTTACTCTCGGTCACGGACAAACACTGCCTGCGTTTAGGAAGTTTAAAAAAAGTGCGATTTGGTCTTGAGTCAAGCTGTGGCGAGTGATAGAAAAAAACTAAACAATTTAGAAACAAGTGACTGTCTCCCAAATACCATTCACTTTGCCTCTACACTGAGAGCGAGCCTCAGTAGATTAGCCCCAGGAATGGAGCGATTTCTGCAGCTGTCACGTATTCTAGTCGCATTCCCACTAGCAGAAAATGCCCCTTTCCCATTCCTTCGGATGCCGATTCCAGACGTGCAGATGAAATGTAAACGTAGAAGTCATTCCCACATATGGAATGACCGGAACCACAGCATGGGGCACATCGCTGTCTTCGTTTCGGGAATGACCACTTTAATTAAGTAACAATGCGAAGGCTAACGCTTTAGGCGATTCATTTGCATCCAAAAATGTGAGCATTCTCCATTTAAGCAATGCTCATTTATTATGAATTTGCAAATAAAAATAATGAAGCTGTCTATTTCTTTTATATTTATGACTTCAGTTGATGGACTATACATCAAAGCCTTTAAAAAAAAAAAAAGAATGAAAGCATTTTTCCCCTTTGAAATTTCAACTGTTAGAAGCAGCGGAGGTCAGACAAGTACAACCCTAGAGAAGTTAAGAACACTTACAGTGGGCACAACATAGAAAATGTGTCTGATATTTCTATAGTGCTATATTTAAAATAAATGTGCAGGAGAAATTTTCCGCTTTCTCTTGTCATAATATATACGTACATGAATAATACACATAAGAACTGTCAAAGACAATAGCAATTACAATAAATATACGAGGAGAATATAAAACACAGCACAGTCATAACATGAAAAGCCTGGGCCACTTTTACTGCTGCTCGTTTGAGTCTCTTACGTTCCTGTTCATGTCTTAGGGGATCGGGGAGAACAGGCAGTTTTGGTTTCCAATAAACAGGCTTATTTTTCATAAAATACACATGAAGTTAATCAAATGCAATTAAAATATGAAATATGAAATATGTTTTAAACAGGTATATTCCCCTGGATCTGGGAAACATAAATTATGGAAATTTAATGGACATACTATATACAGTATATGCTGTGTAAATGTTGAAACATTTCTAAAAGGATGTCTACAAATTATTACACAACCGTTTGTCTAATCTTGAGCAGAGCAACTTCAAAATGCAGCAGCAGGAAGAAATACACTCCATGACAGCTATGTTCTTTGTTTAGTGTTTGGTGCTTAGCCAGATTAAGACATTATTTCTCATAACTTAGAGCGCTGCATCGAGCCAAGTAAACAACACAATAAAGACAAGACTGGTGAACATGACTGTCCCTTAAAGGCCAACTTCAGCGTGAAATATACTGGGAATAAACCCTTTGAGTAGACCGTTTGAGCGCGGCACAGTGTAAGTCTTCCAGTTATAGCTCCATTGCCCTTTAAAAGAGGGAGTACGGACAACTGGTGCCCTGCCCAATCACTGTTGTTAACAGGAAACACATGCGTTTCCCCTCTAAATATTTGCCCATCCAATTACCTAAATTGAATCCGAGCGAGTGCTCACTTAATGGCGGAGGATAAATTGGCAGAGCGAGGAGAGGAGGTCGGGAATGTTTGTAAATGGAGCAGTTCTATCGCGAAGAGGAGGGCCTGAAGATCCTAATACCCCCAGCGTGTTGAGAACACAAACAAATGTACAGGACCCAATCAGTTACTGTAGGAAACAAGGTATTGTAATTACAGAAACGTTTGGCTGTTTGAAGTGGAGTCGGCCAGGGTGAGATTAAACCATCCTGCAACGGAACAGTCAGATTGCTTTAAGCAGGCAGTGCAGACAGTCACTCAGGGGAATACTGTACTGAATGGGAATGAGGATCACTACTTTTTCACTTAAAAATATATAATTCCATAAAACAAAATCTGACAAAATCCAATATTTAATAATAAAAAAATGCAACTGCATTTTGCGTTTTTTTCCTTCTGCATAATGATGAGCAGAAGTTAAATAACTTCACAATTAACTTTAATTAAGTGGCTAATCAACCACTTGTTGGATACCACTGCTTCTAAAAAAATAAAGAAAATTACAGTATCAGCACAGAAAGGAATTTGTTCTTCGTCTGTATTTTTTGCCCATTAGTACTCATGCAAAGCTTATAGTGCAAATTGTGGGGGTTCTTGCTCTTCGTCTTGGTCCATTAAGCCTAGTTAAGCAGTTTTTGTTGAGCACTTTACAACATCCCCCAAAATTGCTCTTATATTCATACTGCATGTACTATAACATATGCTAATGCGTGCCAACAATAGAAACAAACTAAAACGGGCAAAGTAGTGTTGTTTTAAATGAAAGTGCTGTACAGTATGGAGGAAAACAAGCACCATTGCTGATGTATGCCACCCACTGCGAGACTGTTTTTAAAGGGTACCTTCAAAGTAGAGGTACCACTATCCCTAGTGTAGGACCAAGGACTTCAAAAGAAGCTTTGTACCTTATGCTGTAGGTCACCTTGCCAATCAAATGTTTCAGGCCATGGAAAAACACAGGGATACAGTCTTCATCTTTTTCCTGCAAAAAATCTGTGTTCAGTTAATGATCGGTTGTATTGACTGGATGCTAAGCATCCACTGTTCAGAGCCAGGAGGGAGGCAGTCGTGTGTACAATTTTGTCTAGAGTATCCCTCTAGAGAAACCTGGAAAGAAAGATAATCCTGGTAATAACAATGAAGTCAATCACTGAACTGAATCCCTGCCATTTACTTGCTACAGACACTACTGTTCTTTGTGTTTTCCCATGTATTTAGTGATTTTCTAAACTGTAAAAGCATGTTCATTACTAATGACACAATAATGTGGCTGTATTTCACATTGAACTTTGAAAGACTTTATTTGTTTTTACTTATTTAAGAAATAATTCTACACTACATGGGCCAAATATGCAATTGTTTTGGTTTAAATTATTTCTTGAGCCATCCAAGAGGACCACAAGGGCGGGTTTGCACTTTTTGAGAATATTTCATAGGTTCCAATACACCAGACATGCTCAGTAATGAATTGAGAAGTATTTGAATTACATTTGGCCCTGGTCTGCTAGAGTACTGCTTTCTTTTCATTACTGCATGGCTATGTTCAAGGTACATACACATCGTACACTGCTTACGTTCACACACTTCCTGTCGATGCTTTAAAGAGACCTATGAACCTGCTATGAACCTACCTATGAACCCCACCACCAGAGCAAAAACAAACAATAACTTCAAAAGTTCCATTAGGCTGTTCAAACATCAGACGACCTTGAGTACCTCCATACACAAAACAGCATGCAGCACTCCAGACAATGTACCTTTCCATGAAAGACCCGCAACTACGGATGAATATGGAAAGCAGTCAACCCATTTATCTCCGAAATCAAATGGTTAAATATCGTTATCAATATCTACTACATGTTCAGAAAACAACATTATGATCTCAGTTTAAGATAACAAGCTTATAATATGGCAACATATTTTTTTTTCTTGCTCTTGAAGTGAAGTTAAATCCTACCGATAACAGGCCGGGAAGCCCTTAGCTGTGCTGAGAGAAGAGCACTGGACACATCGGTCATCATCCCTGCGGCCCCTGAAAGCCTTTCCCGACTCCCGTATCCTCATCTCGGCCCTCTTTGTAGTTGTTACCTGCTGCTGAAGCGATAACTATCCGTTTCAGAAGAAGACTTCAATCGGAGCGGCCCCCGACCGGGCCGGTGTCTGGACAGGTTAGCGTTTGGTCCTGTCGGCCCTGCCGGCCAGTACGGGGGGGGGTTGGGTCCAGCCACACTGAGGCGGAGAAGGGGTAGGGGGGTTTGTGTGACCCAATTTGTTGCAAAATGTGATTTGAACCTACAGTGCATGTCAAAGTCAAACTGTTTTTGTAGGGGGTTATGAGGAGACTGGACACAGCACATTAGACACAGCACTGACTGCATGTCACATGTGGTGGTGGGGGGCGGGGGGGGGGGGGGGGGGGGGGGTCAGGTGTGGGAGGGGGGCAGATGGGCAGGTTGGGGGTATCATAGCAACATAGTGATGCAGGCCTGGTTTTTTAATAATCTATCAACTCAGGTGAGCGTTGTGCCGGAAATTACCTTGAATTGTTTTGACAGTGACGATGCAGCGCAGTCAACAGTCTGGTTTCTCCGGACTTGTTTGAAGCCACACGAAAAGCAACGTCTTCTCGACTGTCACCACCCCTCAACACTCTGCCATTCGCCCGGTCGAAATTAGGCCCCGCAAAGTAATCAAACCTGACTTTCCCGCCCTTAATTAGCCCTAACCGGAGATCTCACACTCAGGACTGTCTGGAAGAGTGGGAAGTGCTGAACCAAACCCAGGGAAGTGCTGAACCAAGCCCAGGGAAGTGCTGAACCAAACCCAGGGAAATGCTGAACCAAGCCCAGGGAAGTGCTGAACCAAACCCAGGGAAGTGCTGAACCAAACCCAGGGAAGTGCTGAACCAAACCCAGGGAAGTGCTGAACCACACACACACACACAAAACACACACAAACATGCACAAATACACATGCACACATACACGCACAGAAACACACACAAACATATACACATGCACACAAACATGCACAGACAAACGTGCACACAGACACACACACACACACACACACACACACACAGACACACAGACACACACACCCAGACAAGCACACACACACGGCCTCTTGTGCCACAACAAATTTCCTTTTTCTCGTCGTCTCTCCACAAAAGACAAATCAGATCAGCAAAATGATAAACGATGCCACCCGGGGTGCTGGGTTTGAAATGGAGCATCAAATGGCCTCAGACCCCCCCACCCCCCGCCCCGAAAAACCGCCAATGTTATTGTGGCAGATCCAGCGGTATTGACAAGATGATTCTCTTCATCTAGCGGCAGACAGAGAGCTCCGTTCATCATTTTTCTGAAAGGCTCTGATTATCAGAGCATTAAGCTATATGCAGAATATAATGGACTGCCTGTCATTCAGAGAGCCCAAAACTGCAGCCATTCGCAGACAGCGATGTTTCACAATGAGCATGTGTGGCTAAAAGTGTCAGGCAAGTTCACAGACAGAGTCTTTGAGGTCCTGCTCAATATCCTGGGAAGGTGTGAACAGTGGTAGAATAAGTTGGAAACTCCAGGTTTAGAAAGTTGAGGACACATTATTTTGTTCCAACCACCTGTATTGGCAAATTAGCACAATTCTTCAGCCAGGATGTAGAACTAATTGGTGAAATCAACTGGCTGAGTTTATGGGTGGAAGAAGCACACGCCTGGAATTAAACTTTCTAAGACCTGGACTTTCCTCGCCATAGATTGATGGACAAGTTGAGTAACACTTTACAAAAAAGTTGCACTTTTTTAAAAGTATATTTTTGAAGTACTTTATAAAACTAAATTGGCCCACTTTAAGTATACTTTCCCACTAAGTATTTCCTGGAACTATGCTTCAAGTGTACCTTTTATCAACTACTTTTAAACCTAAATTGTGATACTTTAAGTATTTTAAACCGTGATCTAAGTTTACGTCTGGAAAGCAAAGTGAAAGTGGGATTTAGTTCAGAAAAAGGGTACTTTTAAGGCATACTTTTAAAATGTGTTTTTTCTTTTTGTAAAGGAAGTCTGCATGCAGAGCTGGCCCGTATCTCCGTAAGCCTCCCGTTCCACTGTGTGGGCACTGGGGGTCTTCACTGAGTTACATCATAGTCACATGTGGCGGATCAGCCAATCGCTGTCGAGCCTGCGCAGGTTACATCAGACAGCAGAGCTTAAAGCCTCTTCAACATCCACTGCAGGTACTGGGTACGGAGCTCAAACTGGCACAGGAGGATTTGGGATGGGTGACAACTCAGTACACAGAGCCGGCTGCTGGCATGAATGTTCTATGCGGTGGATTACGGGCCACAACCATCCATTGGTGACATAATTTGGGTATAAAATGTTTTATTTTTTTAAAGGCATTTTAGTTGTTGCAAAAAGGGTGAGTGCCAATGCGCCTCAAGGCGGTTAACTATAGTACTAGGGCTATAAGGTGCTCAATAGCCAGGACAATAAAGGCCTGGCCCCAAATCCTCTTTTAGAGTAGAGGGAATCCTTGTGGTCACACAAAATGGCTGCCCTGTCAGCTATCCGCACAAACAGCTTTCAGTAGAGGAAGCTGCCCTGGACACATTTTAGCTTACATTTCTCTCACATTAATAAGATAGAAAAACTACTGAAAAACAAATTGTCACAAAAACAATAAGGGCAAGAAGAATGACCACACTTTGAATTGTACTTTTTCTTGAAGGCGTGCCAGCTACAATACCCTGGCTGAATCCAAAAAAGAAGACTACAGGACTAAAGAATTGTAAAGGAAAAGGAAAACTTGACAATTATGCTTACGTTTTACAAAGCTCTCAAACTTGCCATTTTAAAATCCTGTCACGTCTCCACACAGGAGGCCTGAATTAGTGGGGTTTTTTGAAAAACTGCAACCAGGTTTATGAACTTCTTCTTTTATGTATTATTATTACATTTTCACCATCCCCCTTTGCTAATTTAAGCAATGAAGGTGTCTGCTTCTTGTGCATACTGGCCCCTTTCATTTGATATAGTCTGTTATTCTGCAAACTCTTCCTATACAGCTACTTTCACAATTGTAAGTCCTTTGAGGGAGGATGTTTCTAAATGGAGTATCCAGGATTGAGATTCACTGATATGTCCTATGCTACAGAATCCGGATCGTGTGTTGATGTTCTATGGTAGAGACAGAATCTGGATTGTGTTGGTGTTCTATGGTAGAGACAGAATCCGGATTGGGTTTGTGTTCTATATGTCGAGGAATAATTCAGGTCAGACGATTTCAGGCCTAGGCAGACTTCAGTCTTGTTGAGCTTTACATTATCATGGAGAGAAGTTACGAGTAGTTCTCTGAAACTGCTAAGGTTTTGACCATCTTTATATCTGTGAAGGCACAGAAACACAATGTATTATTCTGCTGTGGAGAGGAGGTCAGAGGGTGACACTCTTCCAAACAGAAAAGGGGTCCATGAGCAAACTATCATTGTTTCTCAAAGGAGATAGGAGCTTCCCAGTTTCCAAATACCTCTACTACACTATGGTACAGATAGAAACCAGATTTTGGGCTCTTTCCAATTGCTTATGTTTAATCTGCTGTATCCTTGTACTTTGCCTGACCTGGAAATCGATCAAGGTCCACCACCATCTTTAAGGACATTACAACCCATTAATGTTCCTTTCTATCTCCACAGTTCCAACACCAGTATGGGTCCGGTGCCGGTCCCTAGCAACATGACCGCCGGTCCCCAGCATTTACAGTTATGAAAGGCAGGATGTTATTGGACTTACAATGTGTGCCGGCCCCTGTGACTTTTAGATTTGGAATTGCTGGTCCACAGGCTTTGGAAACCACTGTTCTATGGTACATACAGAATCTAGAATGTGCCAATATTCTATGGTAAAGACAGAATCCAGATTTTGTCAGTGTTCTATGGTAAAGACAGAATCCAGATAGTGTCTGTGTTCTCTGGTAAAAACTGAGTCAAAATTTTATCAGCGTTGACTGTGGCCGGGAGGATAGCACTACGAGAAACCCAAAGCCACAGCGTTAAAATACCGGTGTACCTTTTAAATCAGCAGCTAATTAGATGGGATATCACTGGGGGAAAAAAATAGGAAAATCACAAGCACAGTCACTGTTTCAGAATTCAGTTATGAGCTGTTGTGTTCGATTTGTCGGAGGTACTCCGTCAGTCAGGGTGATTAAGGCCGCAGATAAGGTGTCTGCTCCAGAAGGGAGAATGTCATCCTCTGTCAGTGGGGCTCCAGCCCTCTGCTCATCTGACAGCACATAAAGCAAGCCCTGGAGGTCCTCCCTCCGCTGGGGCTGGGCCTGCCAATCGATACCCAAAGATGTGTGGCTCCATCACGGGGGAATCCAGGGTGGTCCCTGAGCACTAATCCCATTCGCTCATCCGCTCTTCCACGGTGCACTGTACATCACACGACGGAGCAAATTTAATGAGAGCCCGTCACTGATACGGATCTTCATTAGCATAATTGTTTTGACACAAGCAAAAAAAACTTTTTTTAAGTGGAACGCTACCCTGCTGAAAATATGCAAAAGCCGGTAATGAAATTAGAAAGCCTCAGGGGTATTTGTCAGCTGTTTTTCCTCTTGCAATCAATTGATAAACTTAACAATTAAAAAAATCCTGAGGAGGCATCCTGCGAGAGGTTAGACAAAGTGATAAAGTGAGAGTCTAGATGGTAAGGATGGTCTTGGGTATACGTACAGTATATGAGGTTAAATTCCTTAGCCCAACCGTGCTCTGTGTATATGGTTAGTTTTTCCCAAACTGAAAATACAAAATACAAAATCAGTAACATGGAGACCACCCCCTGTGATAATGATGACATTATGACAGGAAAGAAAAATCCTCGTAATTAAATAATTATCTGATTTACATATGTGCCTGTGAGTGGCGAAAAAGTAAAAAAAAACCCCACTCTGATTAAATTGGCTTAATATAAGCGTAAAGCGGGAGTTGATGGACAGATTCATCCGGAGACAGGGACAAATGGCATAGACGTCTTGTGGTGTTGGCTTTATGCACGTCTGATCTCTATGGAGCTTACACCTGCCTCAAAGGTAATAGGAACCGCGTAGACAGCAATACGCCTAATACCACAGATCAAAAGCATTTTTAAAGGGGGTTTATGATTATGCTTACGATGTGTGGCACAGACCTGCATATGCAATCTGACAGGGGGAAAAAAGGAACAGTGTGTTTTGCACAGGTATACAGAAAGTGTATGGAGTAGGTGGCAGTAATATGCCTGCCTGGTGTCTAGCCCCCAATCGAACCAGAATGAAGAAAGGCTAGGCTGCAGAAGGGGGTTTCCTCCAGAGAGTGGGCAAAAGGCACTAAAGAGAAGCTGCCAATCTAATGCAGTGCAGTTCTTTTGTGCATGTCGAAAAACACAATCATCAGATCTGAGAAAAGCATTGTGTGTGTGTGCCTGCATGTGTGCATCTGTGTGTGTGTGTGTTCATGTGTGTATGTGTTGGTATGTGCATGTGTGTGTGTGCGTGTGTATGTATGTTGGTGTGCGCGTGAGTGTGTGTGCATGTGAATGTGTGTGTTTGTGCGTGTGCATGCTGCTGTACGTGTGTGTGTGTGTTGTTGTGCACGTGTGTGTGTGTGTGTCGGTGTGCGTGCATGCGTGTGTGTGTACACGGGCGTGCGTTTGTGTGTGTATGGATGCATGCTGACACATGAAAAAAAAAAACAGTATTTGAAAGTCAAATGATCAAATCCTTAATATCCGGCTTCATCTTCAAACGGTTATTACTGCGCATGCAGCCCGTCTGAAGAAATCCATTAAGCCGCACAAAACATGTATTTCTTTGTAAATCAGAGCTTTGTTTGCGGATGACTCACTGTAGTGGCGGCATGAACAACGCAGGCAACCGCATTCCACGGGTCAATACTCCGGCGAAAACTCCAGAGGACTGTCACATGGCCGCAAAAAATATAGTCCATCCAGTTATGTTTTTTCTCTTGGACAGCCGTCACATAAATCACAAGTGATTTGATTGACCGACACGTCGAGGGAGAAGTGACCCCGCAGTCTGTTCTCTCGTGAAAGGTTAACAGCAACATTTGCACAGCTGCCTAGCCAATACCAATACCATAACTTGTGCATTAAACGTCGGTCTGTTTGTTGTGCTGGGCTGTTGCAATCGCTCAGTGCATTGTCTGCTTAACTTGAGCGCATTGCATTATTATTCAAGTTTACTCCACTAGACTCGTCATTACTGCCCCTTCTTGACTAAACACAGTTGTTGAAGATTAAAATTGCCATCTTTCGCCCAAATGAAATATCAGCATGAGGTCCTTACCATGTTTATCTAGGTTGGTGTAAAGTAAACATCACTTAAAAAGTTTCAAGCAGAAAGCAGTCTGTCCCATGTGGAAAAAACACATAAAATAAACAGTATTAAGCAAACATCTATGAGGGATATCCAGATCAAAGCAAGATTTCCACCACAAAAAACGTGTTTAAAAATCAGACAGCTATAGTCCAGGATGTACTGTAGGTCATAAATGTTACAAACCTTGTGCTTTATTATGAAAACAGTTTTTCATAAATTGCTCCCACTGAAACAGCCAACAGCCCATCAATAAAGGCACGGACAGATTTTGCTTTTATTTAATCGTGCGGATGCTGTTACTGCATCATCAATTAACCATCAAATGGACGAGAATAGCTCATTAGTATAAGATCTATAAGCATTAAATAAGAAATGAGTGTGATCCAGGTGGAGGAGGGGGATCTGAGGGAGCTCATGTCTCCACGAGAGACACAGCCCATAGGGGAGAGGGAAACGCAGCTTTCAACTTCATAGCCAAGCTCTTTCATTTAGCATCACGCCCAAGGAGTCCAGGATATCTTACTAAAGAGATTTCTGCACAAGAAAATTGATTTTTCCCACAACAATTATTTAGTGCATGAATTCTGCTGCTCTGCAAAATTCCCTCCGGAGAATAGCAAGTGGGTGCCAATAGTGGGGAGGAGACAGAGGGAATTTGGGCAAAGGCGTAACATTGCGAGCTGGCTCAGGTCACTGCAGTGTGTCCCAGATTTTCATACAGAGGTTTATAAGATGAGAGTCGAAGTCGTCACGCCCAAGGTGAGCGGGGCTCAGCAGCGTTGTCGCCACAGAATGATGGAGATATTTGTTCTTCCTCACGTAGAAAAATAAATCTCTTTTTACTACACTCTTGCAATGGAGCACAAATCAAATCAATATCAACGAATGGATCTATACAAAATCTGCAGTGGTGAGCAGTCTCTGCTTCTGAGAACAATGGGTAAAGCTAGCCCACTATATAAACCAGCACAGCCAGGATGGATAATAGTTCTCTTACAATTCGAGGCATTTTCCATTTCATGTAAAAACAGATAACTGTCATTTCATAGTTAAAATGACAAGGGATAAACAGACAGGAAAATCAAGACTAAACGTTAAGACAGCTTATCTGATTCGCTCATCATACAGCATCATAAAAACGAGGTCCATGCGATGCATTCCCTGAACGTTTCTCATTATTTATCACGTTTCCCTAACAATAGACTGTGATGGAAAGCTGTTTAACACACTGTCAAAGTGAAAACATTTCAAATACTAATGCCTGGCTGTGAGCCCAGGCGTCTGGGGACAATCTCATATTTCAAACGGCTACATAAACAGCATGCGTCTCTCTGTCGCAGGGCAGCCACTGACAGACTGCACTTGTTGCTGAACTCTCTCCATAAAGCTCGGCGCAGATCATCAAAGTTGCTTTGGCCTCTGAAATGTGACAGATGTGGGCGAGGTCAATCGAAATTTCCGTCCGCAAAGCCGCGCATCAAAATTAGATGTCAAATCTCAAGAGTCATTTCACAAAGAGTTCTGGGTTTCGATACTGCCGTGATTAAATAGGGACTCCTTCGTTACAAAACTGGAATTAGCGGTAAACAGAAGGTTACCAGCTCTAATCTTGTGCGTGGTGGTACCTATTTTGTGTTTGATGCATTGTGTGTTCACAAATACCCTTCTGAATACCACTGTTGTAATGTGTGGTTATTTGCGTTATGGTCACTTTCCTGTCAACTTCGACCAGTCTGGCCCTTCTCCTCTGACCTCTCACATTAACAACACGTATTTGCTCATTGGTTGTTTGTTATTTTTTGTTTTTCTTACCATTCTCTAGAGACTGTTGTGCCACCAAACCCACCTCGGCCAAAAATAAAAAATATGGATACACAATGTGGCATGAACAAATATCATGAATACATTTCTGCAGCCACACGTCTAGAGTGACGGATATAGAGAAAGAAAGACAGACGGATGTACTGAGAGTTCCATATATTTGCATAACCCCCAGACCTCCTTTGTCTAAAATTAAAATCTTCAATTCATGGCTTTCCTATGACCTGACACTGTCAAATTACAGAATGTATGAAGTGGCAACCCATTTCAAGCATTGTATTTTCGTGGGACAAAGACCGTGTCTTGATTGGTTGATTAACTGGCAGGAATAATAATTTTCAAAAATTAGCCGCATTACATCAGTTCACAAACCATTAATGCTACTTATTTGAGAGGTACTAAAGATCAATTTCTTCACAGGAAATTTGTACTAATGAGAAAATAAGCTCCCAGAATCCCCCTGCTCATTATTAGTGGTTCCAAATGAAGACAGTTCAAGATCACAATTAGGCAGACCAATAGATTTCAACGGGAAGCCTCCCCTCTGAGAATTATCATTAACATATTTATTGAAGGCAAAGAAAATCAAAAGAACAGATCACGAAAAGGAGAACATGACATGTGATATTTGTTAGATGTGGCTGACTTGTGATACATTGTAATTTCAATGTATAGAAATGCAATAAAAGGAAATCTGAAAAACAATAGAAACAAAGGAAGGTTCAGCCATGTGAAATTAAGTGCCGACAAATCCCTTATAGCAGGAAATGAAGAACAAATGTGCCCTTCACATTTATATATACTATGGATCAAGCTATAAATTCAAGTAACTACCAAGCTAATATAAAATATCCAACAGTTAAGGGGGTGTTACCTAAAGCAGCACATTTAACTCACCCAGACAGAAATCTAATAAACACAGACTTCATAACAAGTACGCTGAAACCTTCAAAACTAATGGGAATCCAACCCAGGATTTATAATGGGGATTTACAAATAAAGTATAAACAGATTTAATTAAATCTAATATTTGCACAAATGATCGCTGTCTTGTCATCCTTTCAGGCTGTCTGTGCAAAAAGAATATGACCATAAAAAACGGAAGAAAAAAAAAACCTCAGCGCAGAAGTAGACTCCAAGAATCCGCAGATAGCGAAGCTAAATCTAGTCGACCAAATGAAACATCTATTTTCCTCAAACTCATAAAACTGTCGAGAATCATAAAGTGTGGGATGTCTGCAGCTCTCTTCAGTTTGGGCAACTCGGCCTGAAGTTTCAGTGCCTGCGGAGCTGGCTTTAAACGGTACCCCAATACCTACAGCGAGAGCACTCCAATTCTCCTGCTCAAGTCACACACAGGTTCTGTGGAACCACCAGGAACTCAGCGTCATCTTCTTCATTCAAGCGTACAGGTCCTGTTTCATCTGTGAAAACGGCCCTCACAGCAGAATCTCCCTGATGTTGAAGTTGAAACATTCAAAATGTCAGCATTTTCTTAAAATGTTCTTCTAGAAATTACAGCAGTGTTTATACATAGTCACCCCATTTCAAGACACCATAATGGTTGGGACACATGGATTCACAGGTGTTTGTAATTGCTCAGGTGTGTTTATTTGCCTCCGTAATGCAGGTATAAAACTTTCCTCTATGGACACATCCTATCTGCTCAAGTTCAAGCAAATGCCTCAAAATTGACTGGCCGGCAGTTCATTCTACAGCAAGACAATGATCCCAAATATACTGTGAAAGCAGCAAAGGAGTTTTTTGAAGCTGAAAAGTGAATCACTCGACCTGAACCCAATTGAGCATGCCTTTCATATGCTGAATGCATATACTGTGCTTAACCACATGCAATTTTTTTTATTACAAATCTCAAATTGTGGTGTAGGCAAATAAGTAAATTATGTTTTTTAAAATGAAAGAAATGTATTTGGTTAAAAAATGAAAAACTAATAAAGAATTTTTCAATATAGTAACAGGGAATACTGTACACATAATATAGGGAATACACAAACAGTAAACATATTTGCAGTATTGTTGTAATTGATGGCAAAGGCAATTTATATGGAGAGATGAATTATATATGTATGAAAATTAAATTTAAATTTAAATTATGGTCAGCTTTAAAGCAGAACTGATAGTTGTAGCAGAGAAGTATGGGATGCTATGAAAAATACAGTATGCACAATTGGCTATTTATATAGTGTATCTGAAACATGTTTACTGAGATGACAGGTATGACATCCATCAAATTTCAGTTTGGCAGGGCATATCCCTTACTTATACAACACTGAGAGGTAGGCAGTTAGAGTTTCTTAGAGTTTCTGACAGAAATGACTGTAATGAAGTTATTTTAAACTGCCTTCATTCTAAGTGAAGCTGTCTCATAAAGCATTCCTCTGAAAATGAACCTTTCTTTTTTATATACTTTTATTTCTTTTTAAATGTGTACAATTATAAATATTCTTTGTGCTTCGTGCCACTTTGTAGAAATGTGGAAATGTATTTGGTATTCTGTAAATTATAGTACCCCTTGATCATTGAACAAGGCAACAGCTTGAAAAAAAATATTTTCGCCTCCAGCAAGTCAAACTTCTTGAAAGAGTACCCCGCCGGGCTGTGTTCAGGAGCTGAAGTAATATCAATGAGAAAGCAGCCTGGCTGCAGACACTGTGAAGAATTATAATCCAGTTTGTCACTGCAAGATAGCCAGACTATGTCTCCCACCTATGGCACTCTGACTTTTCTACTAGCTTCAGTGCCCATTCAGGTGGACAAAGTGGCAGCCACTTCCTCTGGCCTCAAAGTAGCCAGTTCTCCAGGCCTCAAAGCAGCCACTTCTTTAGGCCTCAAACTAGCCACTTCTCCAGGCCTCAAAGTAGTCACCGATGGCACTCTGACTTTTCTACTAGCTTCAGTGCCCATTCAGGTGGACAGAGTGGCAGCCAGTTCTTCAGGCGCCAAAGTAGCCACTTCCTCAGGCCTCAAAGCAGAAGGGCCCTACCAGGAACTGTAGCGTAGCGTAGTGGTTAAGGTAAATGACTGGGACACGCAAGGTCAGTGGTTCTAATCCGGGTGTAGCCAAAATAAGATCCGCACAGCCGTTGGGCCCTTGAGCAAGGCCCTTAACCCTGCATTGCTCCAGGGTTAAGGGCCAGGGCTCCAGGGGAGGATTGTCTCCTGCTTAGTCTAATCAACTGTACATCGCTCTGGATAAGAGCGTCTGCCAAATGCCAATAATGTGATGTAATGTAATGGGTGGAATAAGCGTAATACAGAATGTCTTGATCCACCCTTGAGAAACGATGAACATATTGATCTCTGAGGAGCCAGAGCCAGGTAAACCAAGAAATCCTTCCAATCGCTTATTTTTACCTCCTTGTATCATTTCCTTTGATCTCTTCCTAGCTCCTTAGCTCCAGCCTACAGAAGATGCAAGGAAACGACAGAAGGATGGAGGAATCAAGGAAATCAAGGAAAGAGGATTGCTGGTTCGATCCCGCCTTGGGCTTGTCAAAGTATCCCTGAGCAAGACCCCCATTGCTCCTGAGAAGCTGGTCAGTGCCTTGCATGGCAGCCAATCACCTTTGGTGTGTGTGTGTGTTGTGTGAATGTGTGAATGAAAAGCATCAATTATACAGTGCTTTGGATAAAGGTGCTATATAAATGCAGACCATTGACATTTACCATGGATACCAGAGTACCAAAAGAATGTTCTGATCTGTGGCAATAAGGAACACCAGAAATGTTTCCACTGGGGTCTATGCCTCCATACACCAGGAATGTTGACTATACTGTACCCACAAAGTTTTCCGTTTTCATTTTCTTGAAAACAGCAGAGCGAGCCTATAAATATCCTGAAATAAAAAGAGCTCACAGACTGGTTCAATTTTCTACTAGGCCAAATGCAGTCTGCCCTGACATCTGTCATGAAAGAAAAGCTTAAATACCTGTTGGCTTTGTGGGTTCTGCAAAGTGGAGAGAGAGAGAGAGAGAGGAAAACAAATAAATCACTTATGGCCAAACCAGCTAGATTAAAGGTGAGAGAAGCTGGAGAGGTAGGGTGAACATATGGCAGCTCTAGCCTCTAGAAACTCCTTGACCTAAAGTGAAGTCCTTAGAGAATCTGTCATAAAGCGTATTTGAAATTGCAGCTCTAAGACAGTCTTAGAGGGGAATGGAACCACACGGTTCTGTATAAATTAACCTTCTAAGTAGCTCGGACCAAAAGAAAGGTTTTCTTGATAAAGTTCCCCCCCTGGCAATCTGGAATTAAGACCCCGGCACTACTCTGTGGCTGAGTGGAGTTCACAGGTGACGCACTGAATGTGTCAGGTCAAGGACTTAAGAACTAGGTCAAAGACTGAGAATACATAATCTTCTCACAATCGAATCATCGGCCTCCAAGGGCTTTTCCAGGGCTTTAAACTTAATAAAAATCCAATTTCATTCAAGAGCCTTTGGTTTTGGAAGAGATTGATGTGGCATTAGGTTATTAACTTGGATATGGTTGCAGCCATGTTGCCGTTCAGGATTTCACATCGAAAGAGGGACAAACATTATTGAAAACAAGCTAATGGCCTGGCACATTGGCTACTGCGATAATGTATTGTTTTGCATTGTTTGTGAACCTGTGAGTTCAGCATGTGTTATTTCCAACCTTTGTTTAAGCCTGTATTTGCACTACATGAGGAGGTTCAGAAAACAGACCCACAGCCCACAGCACACATAGCATATTGTGATCCAAGGTGGGTGGACTGGCTGAATGTACAGAGTACTTGGAGGGAGAAGTACTTGTATAATACCATGTCTGCATATGTCCAGCTAAGTGCATATCCGTTCAAGTAGGGCCATATATACTTTATAAGAGTACACTGAACATTTCACTCTATAATTGGAACATTGGAATACATCCAAACATAGGTTGTAATAAAGTGCAATTCTTTATTATGCTATCCATAGCCATGGAGATCAAGTGCAGTTCACACAGAAAAGCTTTGGCTAAATCAGTAAAGCTACAGCAAAGTCTTATGCTCGAAGTGAGGCATGATTAAGAGAGATCACAAAATAAACAACTTCTTTCACTAGGAGCAGTGGATAACTGTGGTTCACACTACACTGTGACATATTGCTACTGTATGGCTAAGTCCTAGTCTAGAAGTGAGGCATGATTACAAGAGATGACAAAATAAACTACATCTTTCACTAGGAGCAGTAGGTGACTGTGGTTCCTTTTGCTACTGTATGGCTAAATCCTATTCTGATTACAACAGATATGATAAAAGAACGACTACATCTTTCACTAGGAGCCGTAGGTACAGTAGCTGTGGTTTAAACACTTAAATGGTTGAGTTGTTTATCTGCCCAGCTTCCATTTGATTGCATAAGTACTCTGCTGCGCATCACTTAAATCTGACCCGAGAAAGCGAAACTATTCCAACAATGAGGTGCCTCCAATCCAATTCACTGGACTGGAAAAACACCTCACCCTCCAGATGACTGATTAATCCCTCAGACTCCATGCTTTCAGCCCAATACAAGCATTGCACACAATGAAAAAAATAAATAAATACAAGCCCCTTTAAATGTAAAGTGTGACCTGATGAATCTAGCCTGACATTTTTTGGATGGGATTTTTAAATGGGGCTGCACGATAATCTGGAACATTGCATCTTGCCTGGAATATAGCCAGGTTTTCACCCGAACACCTAGATATCTAGACATCTCTAGACCTACCTATCTAGCCACGGATGAAAACTTGGCTATATATAAGGGAAAGGCATCTAGCCAACTAGGAAGTGCCCAGGCTACATCCAGGTGAAACCTGAACTAATTAGTCGGTTTGTATCAAAATGTCTCTCAGTCACAGATTTCTAGATTCCGTCTTTTGCTCACTGGCATTAGCAAACATGCATAACGTGAAACCCCCGCTCCTGATTGCCAATATTGTGTGCAATTACTACTGCCAATCCGCTATGGCAAAACAACAGCTTCATACTCATTCATCCTTTGTAGTGGCCACTCAAGCCTGCATCGCTGGAGTCGCCACTCTGTGAAGTGATTGGGGCATGAGCGTGATCCCACTGAACGCATCACAACCAGGTCCCCCATCCTCTCACCGAGCTGCCAATCAAATCAAGTCCTGCCCCCAACGGAATACGAAAACAGCAAAGATTCACGAGCCTCTCCAAGATACATGATGCAATGATGTGCTGGTGTCAGGATGACATATATGAATAAAGAAAAAGACAAATTGAACATACTGTAATTTCCAGATGACAGGTTCTCTGCTCTCCAGACAAGTGGCTATTTACCAGCAGACTGATTATGATCAGCACTCTGAAATGAAGAATAACACTTCAGTCCTTAGTACACAATGAAGGAGCACACCTCATCTCCAGCTGTGGTTCTAATCCCATGGTGGAAATGCACAGCGTGACAGTTTATTTCTGTTTCATCAACTATAAACCAAATGGCAATCAACCATAGAAGTATTGAGGAACCTTGTGATCTAGAATGGGCCTTTGGTCATCCAGCTCATTGAAATGAAGGCTGTGGATGGTGGGTATCATGATTTCATTTGCAGAAGGCTCATTGTTAAAAATAGAGAATCTCATTTCATCACAGTTAAATCAAATAAGTTATCCCAATTAAAGTTTTAACACATTTAATCGAGGGCACAATGGTTATTTGAATGGCCACCAAATAAGGCTTTGTGAAGTATCCAGTGTCATAACCTGCCTACGATTTCTGAGTGCAAAAAGCAGAGATAGCTCGTTAAATAATTTTGTTGAGAGGCTTATCCTTCCTCTTCCGATGAACCCAAGCGCGGATACTCATCGCGCAGGTTTAGGACACTAAAAGGCGCATTTGCATTTTAAAAGTACAGCCGTGACGGGGTACGAATGTGTTGTGAAACAAGCCGCGCTAATGGCCTGACATTTTCATTTTGGCTCATCTCCTTTCAAAGGGAGTCGCTGGAGTGCCGGAATCAAGTGCCAGGCGGCCATTTCGGGTCAGCTCCGCCGTGATGTAGTACCGCTGCCGGGGGCAGACGCGCAACGCGCGGATGGAGACGGAGGGGGGCAGCCACTGAGCACACAATGTGTTACCCCCTGAACCGCGAGGTGGCCCATGCCCCAGCTCTCCACCTTCTCAAAATTTAATACCCCGCGCTCTGGAACGCTGCCCACGAAAAGCGAGGTTCTGCCTTCCGCGGAGTCAGAGAAGGTAATTAAATTGCATTATGCTTCCCTTCCTCCTTTTCATCACAGGTGACATGTTTTCCAATTTAAGAGAGATTTTCCTCTGCACCCGGGGGGGGTGGCAAAGTGACCGTAATGATGAACACGACTTTGAGGCGATTCGTGACTTTGAGCCGATTCCTGCGCAGTTCACACAATAGAGTCGAATCACTGAGAGATGCAAAGGGTACGCTTGCAGAAAGAAAGGCACAGTGGAGGCCCAGAACATTTGTTCTTTGAGGAATACATTTCCCAAATGTACGAAAGGTACAGGACTGTTTTTTGGGTACAAATAAATACCGACAAAAAGGCACAAAATTATTATTAAACGAATGAGGGGTGCAATTTCATATACCTATAATGACAAAGTTTTGTATCTTTTTTACTGAGTGTGTAAGGAATATTAAATCAAGGGAGATAAAACCACTGGCCTTCTGACTAGAAGGTTGTGGATGTCAGAACAGCAGAGTCTCTGACAGCAGAGTCGCTGACTGAAGACTCATCTCTTCAGGCTACACCTTTCCCTCCCCAACTCACCACCATGATTAGCCTTAGGCTGTAATGGCACTCATGTATAGATTGTATAGATATTTTTACTTGTATAGATATAGTTTTATTTTTTGTCCTCTTCGCACTTATACTTGTGTTTGATTTGCACTTCGTTGTACGTCGCTCTGGATAAGAGCGTCTGCTAAATGCCATGTAATGTAATGTAATGTAATGTTGTGATAAGCAGGTGAAGCCACAGAAAATAACTAATAGTTTAATTAAAACAAATAAAGAAAATAAAAATTAATGTTACCATTTGAAGGATTCTAGGGCGATTCTAACGAAGATAAAGCAAAAACCATAACGATACATATTATCCTAATCTATTTACAGGAACAATCACTACTGCAAAAAAAGTCATCAAGGTTATTAAAAAAAAAACCCTCCTCGTCTTATGCCACTTCAAAGCAACAAACTTTGATATTTTACACTTAATTTATGCTCCCAAGAGAATTTGAATCATGCACTTTTAAGCCTTTGGGGGTAAACCATTGCGTAATTAAATAGGAATAATCATGAACATCAAAACTGATTGATACATTTGTCATAAATTAAACAACACTATTGCCCACTAGAAAACCACAGATTTTAACAATATGTTCAACTGGGTTACATGTTTTCCCAAACTAAATTTTATTTCCATAAGATTATTTTTTGATTCTCAAGATTCTTGAGCGTGAGATTCAGGAAAAGTGCCATCTGTTATTTTATTTACAAATGTGTCATAATCTTCTTTTTTTATACCACACAGCATGGGGAAGAAACTTATCTTGTTCATCGGCAGGAAGAAGTTTAAAAAAGCCATTTAATAGAGCAATACAAACCTGTAAACACATTTCATTTCCTATCTAGCACATTAAAATGATGTCATTCAGCTGAAACACATACAGTATCATACATGAAATTATGCTCAAGAAACAAACGCACCACTGTATTGTGACAAAACAATTGCTTTTAATTGACTAATTAATTAGCATCATGCAGCAATATAAGTGTTGTCAACAGTATGGTAGCATGATTACATTAACTGCTTAAGCCATCCCTGGTGGATGTTACGGGTTTAACATGACAGGCTGTACACTCAACATCAACAGGTTGGGACAGCTTGCCACGCTTGCTCCTAATAGGAATTTTGGGGAGTGAATTTGTCATTCAAAAGCAGAATCACCCACTTGTTAGCCAGTGGCAAGGCAATATACAGCTAACCCGTGTCTTCTGTATTACAAGGAATTTCTACCTGGCTAAGCCAGTCAAATACTCAGCTCTGATGTTTCGGTCTAGCACCCTACGAGGTGAAAATAAAATGCATCCCTTTTATGTATTTTTTTTTTTCTGTATTTCGGGTATTATACTTGTACATCCATTTGACTGCAGTGGTATTAGAGAGCCTGCTAAATAAGTGGGCTTTACCATTTAACAAATTGATTGTACAACAAAACAAAAATCTATAATCCAAGTCGCAGAAACCTTTTAATGTTTGAGGACTTATATCAAAACAGCAAGATGATTATTGTAGTATTTTTCAGTATTTCATGAGTGCTCCTGATATCGACATGTTGAGGCATGGTATTCTCAAGTGATAGTTTTGAGTGGATTATGTCACACCAGATTTTCACTTTCAGGTTTGTTTACAAATAATTTGCTTTGAAATTCTTAAAAATGACACATCAGTCAATTATAATAATTTGAGTCTTGATTTTGGCAGATCTGGTTTAGTGGAAATGTCGTCTGTGAGTGCTCTCATTGCCTCTGTGCTGTCACTCCTGTTCTGAGACATTACAGGCATTTGGCAGATGCTCTTATCCAGAAGGACGTCAGACAAAGTAAATAACCGTAACCAGGGACATATGCACTGAAGACCCTAGAACAGGGGTCAAGCTCCAGCCCTGGAGGGTCTGTTGGTTTTTGGTGTGTTTCAGCACTAGTGATGAATATAATTCTTTCATTGGCTAAAGACTCCACACACCTTGTTCTCAGCCTTAATTGGCTGCTGATTGAAAGGAAACCACAAACACCTACAGACACTGCTGCCCTCCAGGACTGAAGTTTGACACATCTGCCCCAGAGGGTAGTACAGTTCCAAGTGCTAGAAGTGACCACAGAACCTGAACCCTGCAAATTAAGCTGATGAGATGGGCAGGGAGACATGGGCCACCAGTAACGTATCCATTTTTAAATAAAACCTATGGCAGTGGAATTGTGCTCCAAGGATACAATAGAATGGTAAGACCAATATATACAGTAGGCCTACTGCACAACGTTACATTACATTAATGGCATTTGGCAGACATTCTTATCCAGAGCGACGTACAGTTGATTATACTAAGCAGGAGACAAGCCACCCCTGGAGCAATGCAGGGTTAAGAAGCACCAACCTTGTGGGTCCCAGTCATGTACCGTAACCACGACACTACAGGCCACCTTTATATATGAAAATATATATGACAACCGGAGAACAACATGATGAAATCATGAACCCCTCACAACAGGGACCTAGGGTATGAGTGTATGGCATAAATGTGCGAACCATGAACATCTGGTCATCTGAACATCCATATTTATTTTGTAATCTCAACATAAACGACATGGCTCAGGCAGTAAGAACAGTCGTCTGGCAGTTGGAGGGTTGCCGGTTCAATACCCCGTCCGGGCTGTGTCGAAGTGTCCTTGAGCAAGACACCTAACCCCCAAATGCTCCTGACGAGCTGGTTGGTGCCTTGCATGGCAGCCAATCGCCGTCAGTGTGTGAGTGTGTGTATGAATGGGTGAATGAGAAGCATCAATTGTACAGCGCTTTGGATAAAGGCGCTATATAAATGCCAACCATTTACCATAAACAAAAAATAGCTGTTGGATACCATACAGCAAACTACTGTTCCCTTAGAAACCATAAAATATGAAACATGCTTCCCGAAATGATCCACTTCAGTAAGATCGTGGTAATTGTTATTTTTTATAAATAGAGTAGTTAAGTGAAACAACTTATTTACTTATTGAAGTTGAAGACCGGAAGATGAAAATAAATATTATGAAGTATTATATTGCCAGTGAAAGCGTGTGGTACACTGCTAAATGATATTTTCTTTCTTACACATATTTGCATCAACAATGGTATCCAATTTTATCCTCTCTGTCCTTCCTTATTTTGGATTGGCCACCGTTAATTGTGACAAGGTCAGGACAGCCTAGGCAATTAAAGTGACACAACGCTGTGTCCTTCTCTCCCTTCCTCATTGTTCTCCTTTGAAACAACCAACAAAAGAAAAAAGACATTTTAGACACAGCAGAGACAATTATATTCTGTTTATTTATGTCACAAATTGAGAAAATCTTCAATGAAAAGGAATTACAGAGACGGTGTCCTCTGCAGTGTGTGGAGAATAGCAGCCACTTTAATTGGCTTGGCATTAGTCGTTAAATGAATCTCAGGAGAGCCTTGCATTGTTTCCCAGTACTTCATGCCACAGTGAGCACTTATGAGAATCATATAATAATAATCTGGACTATGCATTATTGAAAGAATTATACATTGTGGATGTTCTCTATCATAAATAATAATTGACGATTCAGTGTGATACTAATGTATGTTGAAAAGTAACCCTATGCACAACTTCACCCTCTGGCTAGATATCATCTCCTTTAGGCCTTCCATTTTTCAATGATCTTGATATGAATCAAGGAGTTGTATGATAATACTGGCTCAATTAAAAATAATCTGTGATCGTAACTTTATCTACCCAGTTGATGCATTAATGTCTAAAGCCCTAGTATGATGGTATGACTTCACGACTACAGTACACTTGAGTGACTATCATGAGTATCATGAGTGGCAGGAGTAGTTTTGAATAGAGCCATTTTACTGTGAATACATTTGAAAATGAAACCAGTATTAGATTTGCACATTGTAAAGGCCCAGCGGAGATGGTCTACAAAAACGCTCCTCTGTGAGTACACTGGAATATTACCAGAGCTGCTGGGAAGTTAAGGGTAGAGTTTGAAGAATTGTTTAAGAATTATGACTGGGGGATAATAGGAACTGGGCTGAATATATATGTTTTAAGCAGGAGCTATCATTTATTGACAGAAAAATGTCTCCACACAGTTTTTTATTTAGCAATGGACCCAGATGTTGTGAATGTCCATTGCCAGTCATTTGTCAGATATATGGGGTGTCTGTAGAGTTTTACTATGGCTTCATGCATTTTCTGTTTTGTTGAGGAAAACACCTAATAAAAAAATAAAAAAACAATTCAGAATAATTAATGGTGTTTGTCTGGATGGCATGTCTGGAATATACATATCAGTATTTAATATTTCAAGGAAACCATGATTTGTTTCAAGTGAACCAGCTGTATAACTACAAAAGGAGACAATGTAGGTACAAACCTGCGTTAGGTTAAAACAAAGTGTACTACAAAGTGAGATTATGGGGCTTGCGAACTAATCTAAGTGCTAACCCTGGGTTTCCCGTACTATGAAGCTGAGTTTGAATTGGGGCATATCGCCTGGGCAACGTACAGTATGCTGCATGGCTAGCCTGGTCCAGGGCAGGTCACGTTCAGGCTACCGGCTTGAAACATATAAAAGCATCGCCCTTTGACCAATCAACTCCTTGGAATGACGCGGCTCTCCAGAAAAATATTTAGCGACAAAAGTCGAAAAGTGTGACTGCTGCACAACAAAATGTTCAGTGTTAATTCAAATCTGGCAGAGTACACACGAGTCAAGGAGACCATATGTACTCTCTAAGAGCTGAGTTAACACTGCATTTTACTCTGCATTCCGGGGTAATTAACCATGGCTATGTATGTGTGAGGGTACTATCCTGTGGAAGATTCTGACAAACTCTCTGCCATTGGCTTTCTCAGTACATAACATCTATGATCCCATGCTATAGTATCTTCATCACAAAGTGGATATAAAGCAACAATATGAAGCTGACTGCCCTGCGCTGCATATCACTCTCTATCGCACTCTCTCCTTCCTGTTCCTGTTACTCTCCGTCTGTCCTCCAATCAGGGCAAACGCACACATTAACATATTCATGAGTCTGGTGGCTCCCTCCGATGACAAACGACAGCAGGAGGAGAGAGCGGAGCCCGCCCTGGACTCCATTCCCTGGCTGTTACTCTGTCATCATGACACCAGCCTCTTTCTGAACCCAGCGGGGGCTCCCCGCTGCTTCTGTTCCCTGTCACTCCCTGTGTATTTATATGAGGCGTAAATACCCGCGCTCCGATGGAGCGTCCGTCTCGCCTTACTCACCAGAAAGACTTATATTTGTCTCCGGCAGTACGTGTGTCTCACATTAGAACACACACAGACACAGACGACAAGGCCAAAGAGAGATTCGCAAAACCGCCCAGCCACTGAGGGATGACAGAAGCCATTGACACAAACTGACAAGTTCAGATATAAAACAATGCTTCCCATTTGTCAACGTCCCCGTGATCAGATTAGGGGATACCGCGATCAAATAACAGGGCCGCCCAAAAAAAAAAAACTCCAAACAACCGCATTAAGCAATTTCGCGTTATTGTTTACCTGAGGTTGCACAAAACCCCCGTTTGATATTCTCCAAGTCCACCCTGGCTCTCCCCTCTCCACCTGCCTTCAAGAAAACAAGCAAATATTCCTGCATTTCTCCATCTGAAATAATTTATATAATAACCTGTATTTATATAGAGTGGGTTGACCGAGCACGCGTTCTCTTTTACAGCAACACCCTGTTAATGCCCCCCCGGTAGCCTAACCTAACGGTAGCCATGTCTTTGTACTGTGGGAAGAACCGGATGCAGAGGAACCCCATATGGACACAGAGAGAACATGTAAACTCCACACAGAAAGCCTTGTGCCAGAACTCGAGCTCAGGACCGTCTCGCCGACAGGTGACAGTGCGACCCACCGTACCACCGTGCCACCCACGATAAGGAGGACGAGGCCACATCGCTCTTAATGCCCCGTCTCACACGGCAGCCCTGGCGGCTAGGCTACAGAGCCTCCTAACGCGGGTTAATTGTGCTTTAACGCGAGAGACCCACAGCAGGAGAGGCACCTCCTCCAGCAGCTGCCCTGTGCCGGCAGAGGCAGGCCTCAGTCGTGGGGGTCTCCGTTCCCACGGCACCCCTGTACACCTCCGCCCCTCCGCCTATCCTCCGCCCCGCGGCTAATAATAGGCCCTCCCGGTCTGGAGGTTAAGGGGAGCTGATTTTTGTGGGGCTTGGAAACCTTCCCTGCATGCGGTGCCTCCTTGGCTAATAAACAGTGACAGCTGCGGCCTAATCGTCCAGCCGCACGAGCTCACGGCAGCTCAGCGCTACAATTAATTATCAATTTTGCAGGGGCTACAGGTTCCCCACCAGGGCCCACATTAAAGTGCGTCTCATCTCGCCATCTCGCCATACGCTTTTCACGACCGGCTTTCGTTAACGTGCGCATTCTTCTTTCTGAAGTTTTTTTACCACAAGGTCAATTTAGTGGCAGTTCTTAAAAGAAAATCTGAGAAGATCATTATTTCTGTAGTTTACCGCTGCGGAACATTTGCTTGAGAAAGCGATCCACGTGTTCCAAATTGTCACTGCTTGAGTTTTTTCTTTTTCTTTATTCTATGGTGAAAGAGGGAGAGAGTGAAATAGACACTGCAGTCGTGGATGACTTTTGCTGTAGATAATGACTAATTGTTTACTAATCATTTATGCATAATTTGTTAATTAACTATATGACAACACATAATGAATTAATCATTTACAAACATATTTAAATGATTTGTTAATGATTAGTTCTTGATTTACTAATAGCTTATAAACGACATACAAGTGATCATTATTGTTAGGTGATACCAATGATTGTGGCCAAAGTGGGAAAACAAGGCGTTCTGGAAGCTACTACTCAACCAAGACCTGAGGTTTAACCTCCCTATCAACGAAACAGCGATAGACTCCCTCCCCCCTTCATCATTCATAAAACGGCTGAGCGTGAAGAAGCTTCCTTTAGATCATGGGCGAAAATCAATATAAGATGCTTGTTCGCATTTACAGCGGCATGTAATACAACGCAGAGGGAGACAACCAGCATCATTTAAAGAGCATACTCCATTAGGCCTGATCAAAGGGCTAATTAGCGAACAGCCAAGCATTCTTAATTGTCTGAAATGCCTAATGTAGATACTCAAGTCCTCTTAACTGCAAGAAATTGCTTCCTTACACCGTGAGAAATGGACTTGAGCATTCTCTCATTCATGAATACATCTCAATATCCATGTTATTTTCAAATACTTTTGACTGAATAACTGAAAATATATATAATATTATGCTGATTATTCTTCTAAATACGACGCCTAGACTCATTGCCTCTGAAGGAACAAATGCCATTCTGTTTCTCCATTGAACATGACTTTCAGCAGCCCAAATACATCATTCAAATATATGTTTTCTGTATTCTAAAAAAACCAAAAAAACATGAATATCTGTTTCACAGGCAACTGCATGCCTGGATGTGTTTCTTAGTTTATTAAGTCGGACAATGGTTATTCTACAGCCAATAATTATATACAAGCAATTTCCCCATACACAGTAATGAAAAATAGAGATTTCTTGATGTACATTAACACAAGTTCTGTGGTCAATTTAAGGAAGCTAAATAGGAGCTGGAGATGGATATGGGTAAGAAAAAAAAAATTATTAACAATACCAGCAGAGTCCTGGCAATGATTAGAGCAAGTTTCCTGGAACACATACACAGTGCTGCCAACACGTTCATTGGTAAAAGGAGATTTACATCAATGCCAACCATTTTTTTTTCCAAGACAGGCTCGATACAGCAGTTTTCAGCACGTAAAACAGGAACAATTATAACATTTTCAAGGCTGGGGGTGATCTCTGGATCTCCTGGGTGAATTATGCGATGCATACAGCCGGGGATCCGGGGGGGAATCAGGCGTTCCTTATTGAAGGTAAAAAAATCAGCGCTGTTCAGAGATGCGCGCGGCCTGGGTAAATCCGTGGACGCACTGGCCTAATGCCTCTCGGAGAAGGTGTGAAATGTATTGTTAAGAGCAGGGAGCGGGCAGGATGAGAGAGATTTATGCTGTGTTATACAGACTGCTCACTCTATTAAGTTTAATTGGTTTGGGGCTGCACAGCTCGCCGTCCCATCAGAAATATAATAACCGCACTGAAAAAAGGTAACGATTGAGAAAGTTCCAGGGGAAAAGAAATAGTACAGATATTTTCCCATTCTGCCAAGAAAAGACAAAGCGATTGCACGCCATAAAAAGAGGGCAATAAACATACTGGATCCATATATTTGCTATGTGAGAGATGTGGAGGAGGGGGGGGTGAATATGTTTTTCGTTATCAGTGCTGGTCTGTATCTTCTCACGAGATATTGCATGGTTTTTTTTTTCCCCTCCCCGGGGTTACAGAGCGGTGATTGGAGCGTACAGAAAAACATTCTTCTTCGGTAGAGCCTTAAACGTTAGCCGAGGATGATGGGTGTTTCCTAACAAATCACTTACGGGGGCCTCGTCTTGCGGGGCCCGTAATCGGAAACCGCCAGCGCTCCGGGAGCGACCTGGGAAGTCTGGCGAACGGCCGTGCGGTCAGAATCGAGTTTTTGACCCGGGCGAGGAGGAAGCAGGCCCCGTCCACGTCCTCGTCTCGGATGCGTTTCACGAGCAGCTGTTAGCGGCGGTGCATTATTTAAACGCAGCGCAGCCAAGGAGACGACGTTTCCTCCCCGCCGCAGGGGCTCGGAAACTCCATCTCCTCGGCTGTCTGCTCGTAGGCCCCGCGTCGAAGCATGCGGAATAATGGCCTGTAATTTAGGGGGAGTCGACAGCTTAAATACGCGCTCCTCCGAATTGTTTTGTTATTGTTAACCGCCCTGAGCGAGGAGTGAGACTTAAAGAGTGTTTGTATTGCACGCGAGCTCACACAGCACGCTGATGAAATGCCAAAAAGTGTGACTCCATTGAAGCCTTGCGGAGAGCTCTTCCCGCGGTGTGCAGCAAATCCGTTCCGAGGAAACATTCGGGAACCCGTTAACAGAGCCGTCAAGTTGGGTCCTTACCGTTGACTGGGGGTTTACCGGGGAACTTAAACTGGATATCGATGCAAAGCCAAGAAAGCTGGTCTGAATAATCATCCAGTTATGTAAATGGATTCATGTTTGAGAGATTTGTGCGTTTGTTGGTGAGAACTTCCCCCAGGTTAGAACAAGCTTATAATTGAATATGTAAACGAGGTACTCGGGAATCTAGCACCCTGTTTTCTGAGAAAACAATTATTGTGCGCATTGCACTTTTCATTAGCTCCAAGATTTATGCATTGCAAATTAATCTTGGGGCAAATTAGACTGATTTGAAGTTTCTTAATTATTTTCACCCAGTCATTAGACACCTTCCTAAAACACACACAATGACAATTAGGCATGACGCTCACTTAGAGCAATTCTCATGTGAAAGGTTTGAAGTTACTGTACAACTACGTCAGCGTCAGGAAACAGAGCCACAGTTCGATTTGTCAATAATCCACATCGCCATCAAATACCACATTATCATAACATAACAATTGCCTTTTGTGAGTGGCAGTGAACTTAGCTGTGCTGCTATGCCAGAGGTAGAAAATCCATTCTCACAAAGTAAAAATCTTCCTTAATATTTTGTCCCGATCACCTGGGTTTGCTAATTAGCACAATTCTTAACACATTCCTGTTATAGCCTTCTAACATTACACCTTGCCGGCCAGCGAGGGATGGGTTCTCCCCTGTAAAGCCGGCCTCCTGAGATTTCTTCCCATTGGTTTTTTCTCACCGCTGTTTGATGGTTCTTCTCCCCACCAGGGAGCTTTTCACCTCTCTTGCTATTTGGTGGGTCAGGTCTGGTGCATTTCTGCTACTCTGCTTCTGCTACTCTGTAAGGCATCTTTGAGGCAGGCTTCAGTGAAAAGCGCTATGCAGCACAAATAAAACTTCATTGAATTGAATTCTTCAGTCAGGACGTATGACAAATTAATGAAATCAGCTGGCTGAGTTCATGGGTGGAAGAAACACATGGCAGGACTTTAACTTTCTGACCCCTGGACTTCCCACCTCTGCACTGTACCCCACTTAGTGTGGAGCTACTCTAACCAAGCAAGCAGACTGTGACCCCCTCCCGCTGTGGTAAGTGAGACTGAGAGGACTGAAGCGGTGTTAGGTAAAAGCGGGGAGGAATCTCTCGTTGCTGCCACCGATTTCTACATGAACCGAGGGAAGAGCCAGCAAGCCGCCCCTCCTGGGAGAAGACTTACCCATCTGGACGTCTATCAGGCTGGGATGCCTCTCCATGGGGAACAGGACCTTGGGGGGCCGGGTGGTGAGCAGAGCTACAAAAAGAACAGCCAGATATAAGTCAGGAGGAATTATGGGAGCAAAGCTACAGAGGCAACATGGAGTTTGACCGTCGGGGCCCCAAGTCAGTGATTTCAGTCTAGGACCTTCGTTGAGGTCAAAAGACCCAGGGTGTATTCTGGTCTCTTGATCTGGAAGAGAATAACCTATATTTCCCTGATTCTAAGAATGCTATTCTATACATTATATTGGGCAGGTTTCACAGAGGCAGGTTAATTATACTAATTTGAGGGTTTTTTTTGGAGAATCCATGAAACATAAAATGTAATCAATGATTAGGCTTAATCTGTGAAATTGGCCCACATTGTCCCGCTGACTTAGTTCACATTTTTTAACTGAAGAAAATACAATAAATGAACAGGGAAAAGTAGTGAAGGGTTATCAGCCCTGTATTCTCAACACATTATTTCAAGTCAGATGGATCCACTTAATTCACTCTCTCTTTCTGTCCCTCTAATACTTGGGGCAATTGGAATAAAAAAATATATGCTTCTAACATGCACACACACACACACACACACCTCCACACTCATGCATTCATGCACACACACACACACACACCTCCACACTCATGAATTCATGCACACATGCATGCACACACACACACACACACACACACACCTCCACACTCATGCATTCATGCACACATGCACACACACACGCACACCTCCACACTCATGCATTCATGCACACACATACACACACACCTCCACACTCATGCATTCATGCACACATGCATGCACACACACACACCTCCACACTCATGCATTCATGCACACACACAAACACACACACACACACACACACACACCTCCACACTCATGCATTCATGCACACATGCACACACACACACACACACACCTCCACACTCCTGCATTCATGCACACACGCACACATATACGCACACCTCCACACTCATGCATTCATGCACGCACACACACACACACACCTCCACACTCCTGCATTCATGCACACACACACACACACACGCACACCCTGGCAGGGATACAGTTTGTCAGTGAGAGCCCATAAGCTCCACAGTGGATGACAAAAATGAGAAACGCCTTCGTCCTCTGGAGTGTTGTGCTAACACCACTGCTGGTGAACTGCAGGGTGGAGGAGTCAGGTCCAACATCGCAGGCCTTTCTGACAATACAAAAGGTCCTTGGCTCAAATATGTAAGGCATCGCACGACAGTCGTGCCGCGATGAAAACCGCTACTAAGAGTGTTCCAGAATATACCTGAGCTTATGCAGCACCCAGCGCACTTCAACCTCGCATAAGTAGGCATAAGAATGTGCATATAAAGTTTATGTATACTTATACATATGTACTTAGAAATTCTGAAATTAATCTAATTCAACTTTTCACTCAAATTGTTATGCTGATAATAATATGGTCTCAGACTTTTGGACCCCGCTGTAGAACACAACGGTATGAATGTACATAACAAAGTAAGGTAATAGGTCATAGACAAGAGAGAGCGTCTTATTGATTTACTTCTCCATAAAGAAAAGAGACACGCCAGAGGCTTAAGGGAAACTGAGGCTGGTCCAAGGTATTGATCCTACTGGATCACATCCGAATACATAATAGTGTTAAAAAGTCTAATAGGAAAAACTATTATGATTCCAGTGCTCCCCCTCTGTTAAGCCTTAAAAAAACAGTGGTACTGAGAAGAAATACTTCAATTCACTCAGTATAATAAGGAATGACAATTCAAAATGATCACAACTAGGGTTTTGGATTTCTGGGGTTTTACATTTGTGAAAAATGTGAATAAATCTTTTTTTTTTTTTTTGAGATTGTGGCAATGTGCAAGTTGTTTAATAATGAAATGTTGATTTATCTCACATTCAACTTTCATCTGGGGAATACACAGCATGGTTTCGCTTTGCAAATATATTCAGGAAAGCAATTTTTCTGTGCTCAGTGATTTCTAAACATTCCATGAGTGGGCAATATATATGGTAGGACAAAAGCTTACTTAAAATACAATAGAGAGTTTAAAATTGACAGAGAAAGATGTAATTAAATACACAGCAACATGTTTTTTTAACAAAGAGGTAGACCATGGTCAATAGATCATTCGCATGTAAACAGACACATACATGCATTCAAACACAAGCCAGCAAATATGTGCATGAACAGAGTTGTGCACACACACACGCACACACACACTCACACACACACACACACGCGCACACACACACACATACACACGCACACACATATACACACACACACACACACGCGCGCACACACACACACACACACACACACATATACACACACACACACACACGCACGCACACACACACACACACACACACACACACTCATGAATGACCAGCATAGGTCCCCGTGGCGTGCGCACGCCGTGCTGGACTGTAGTTTATTCCGAGCTCCCGGGGGACGGTGAGAGAAAGCCCTCGACGTAACCTTCAATCCAAGGAGAGTGTGGAAATTGTGCGTTATGAAAATTCTTATCTTTGGGCCCCTGCTTAATTTGGCCTCTCCATTGTGCGCGAGGGGGGTGCGGCGCGGGAGTGAAGGATGAGGCAGGGGCCCTCCATCCGTCTTGGGGGGACAGGCGCGGCTTTAGCATGCAAATGAAAGCTATCATTCTTGTCAGCGTCGGAGTCGGAGCACGCGCCCGAAGCCCGCGGTCGCTTAATATTCTCCCGCCGGCCGGACCACCCTCTCTCAGGCAGCGGCCCCCGCGCGGCCCCCCGCCCCGTCAGAGCCCCGGCAGCCGGACGCCTATCTCCCGCTCCGCCTTGGCCTCGCTCGCTCTCTCTCCCTCCCTCGCTCGCTCGCCCACGCACGCCCCCGCTGCCTCTCCGTCAGAGAGATAACGCAGACGCCCCTCCTTTAGTCATTGCCGCGGCGCGGCCCGCTGTGTTGTCAGCGCATGCGGCTCACGTGAGTAAGCGTTAGCCTTTCGCTCGCAGTAGCCGGCGGGCTACACCTGGATGCTAACCGCTAATAGACCCCTGACCACTGATACAACGTACGGCTTCTTTTTCTCATGAATTGACTTTTATTTCTCAGTTTAAAAAAAAAAATCCTGAATGGACTTTTATTTCTCAGTTGTTTTTTTCATCCTGAGTGGACTTTTATTTCTCATCTTTTAAAAAAAAATCCTGAGTGGACTTTTATTTCTCAGCTATTTTTTTTTTTCATCATGAATGGCGTTCATTTCTCCATTTCTGCCAGTTGTCGATCACAGTAAATCGATTAAAAGTCTCTCCGTGGTGTCTGTTATCACTGAACATCAGAGTTCGAGCCGCTACAAAATGTTCTGTGTTGTTTTTTTATAGCCCAGTGCACTAGAAGGCATTTAGATTAGAGATTGCACAATCTCTCTATTCTGTGATGGGCGCTGCTGGGTAGAAGTGACACTTGTGGCGCGTGAATCTGGGCCGTGCCAGGGCAGTCTAGGGCCATCAGTCTCGCGTGGGTGGTGCACAGTCGGCCCTTGCGTAGCCCCTGTGACGTACACGAGGGATTCAGTTGAGGGGACAACAGTGTTCATTGCTCGAGTGACCCCAGAAGCCATCCTGCAGCCTGAAGCTTGCTGTTTGCACACACGTATGACTGGGTCTCCTCTGAGCCCTGCGCTGTGTGTGCATGGCTGGTGGCTTGCTGTTTGCACACACGTATGACTGGGTTTCCTCTGGCCCAGCTCTGTGTGTGAATGGCTGGTGGCTGTGGTGTGAAAAAAAGCTGCTGGCGTGTTTCAGTGCTTGATGCATAGTAATCCTCATGATATAAATGTTACAACAGTAGTTTGGCATAATATAATAATTTTAACAAAAGTTTTTATCTTTCTATAACAGATCGAATGGATGTGCATATCCCTGAACACAGGCTTACATCATAACTGCAGGGTATTTCATAACATTTTTGAAAGAGGAGGCTCTTTTCAGATGTGGTATTTAGATGCACCTGGCCTACAAATGTAAATATGGCTTCTTACACCCATTACTGTAGCACACTGCCCTCATAGCCTCACTGTGGTCTCACATAAATTCAACATGCTGGGGCAGTGTGCATTTGTGTTCACATTACACACTCACCTCAGAAAGACGTCAGTCTGCATTCAGTTCAAACGGAGAGCCGTGCTGCAATACTTATGCAACACAGTGTCTGTAGAGACCACCTTTTCTCTTTTTGTTTGCTCTGCGAAAACCTGACACGCCAGCTACAGCTTACAGCAAAAAGCGTGCATCCTTAACTCGCTCGGACAGAGTGTGAGCTCTGCAGAAGTCCAGGCCTCCTCAAAGGACCTCCCCGCAGATCAGACTGTTCAGATCAGTCTGTTCACCGCGGAAGCTAATACAGACGCAGGAACACACAGATTGACACACGACAGTGAATGCACTGTCTCTCCATAGAGCTGGTTGTGTTCCCTATAGCAGTTCCTCCATGCATGGGTGGCAATCAATTAAAAAGTAAGAATGCCCAAAGGAAGGGAAAACATTGTTTGGTTAATTTAATGAACAATTTTAAAAAATCACTTCCAGGCCATTTCACAACTATGGACATAGAAGGTGATGGAATTATAATGAAAACTTTTTGGTCCATAACTTGATGGTGATGGACCATTTTGTGAAAACCATAAACTTCTGAACTGAACAATGAATGGGATCAAACACAAGTTGATGAAATTATAATCCATATTTCCAAGCTTTCAGAAATTGAGACAGATATGCAGCATGAATAATTGAAATTGTATTATAAGTACAATAAGAGAAAATGCATGATGAAATATTATGAAACTATTCAGTTTCACAGTTCACGCACCAATAATTAACACGACAGCTAACTTCATTCACTATACATATAATGGTACAGTTCCTGAGCTGTGTAAAATGTATTTAACTTCAGGAATTGAAAAATACCACAATCAATTGCAATAAAATTAACTCCCTGAATTGACTGAATTCAAATGAATATGATGCCAACCCAGATGATGAAAATAGAGAAGCAGAGTTTATGTGGTCCTGTGTGTCTTGTCAAGTGTTCTTTACATGGGAATGTTTGACAGCTTGGGAATGAATCAGAGACACAATATTGTCAGCACATATTATTTCGCCATAACTGAGCCCTGAAATGGATTCGGAGAGCATCGTCAAAATGTACCACATTATTCTCTCCCAGGCTCCCAAAACAGAACCTGACTACATTCAAATCGTCATTTACAGATAATGACCCTCTGCTATTTCTCTGGCTTCTCCTCCAAATCTAGTCGTTAAGTCTCCGTGGTCTCCCGGATCTCATTCCTCCAGCAATGAAAGTGGAATTACTTCTCTTTCAAACACTTCCCAAAAAACTTCCACACTGTCTCTGTCTTTTGTCAGGTTAAACAATCTGCTTGTCTGGTGTTTTTACATACATGGTAATGTAGAAAAAAGAGGTTAATATAGAGAGAAGAAATTCATTGGTTTGATACCATCAGACATGAAAAGACATTTTTAGACTGTAAGGGGACATTTTGTTCACAGAATGTGTCTACAAAGGTAACAAAATGCTTAGAAAAGACTTTCTCTCCTGAGTCACTATCCTGAAAAGTTTTTGCTAGGCTAGTCGGAGAGTCAGATTCCTCATTACCAGACACAAGTTTCACTGTAGCTAAAAAAAGTTAATTCTCTTAAATGATCTTTCACTCCACTGAGTCGTATTTCCTTGTGGTGGTTTGCATCATCATATCAAATAGTCTGTTTTCACTCAAGTGGCCTAGTTAATGTAAGATAGCTGTGTGGTGTTATTGCATCAAAGCCCTGGCTCATGATATATTAGCATCAAATCTCTTTTTTTTCAAGTTTCACCAAAAGCACACACATCATATCACAATTGTTGTCACCTTGAATTCCATGATCAGTAGAAGTCTTCCAGCATATGAGTCAACTCAGCCGTATTCACACCCACGAATGTATGGATTTGAATATGTCTTCCTCATATCGCTGACTTTACAATATCTATACATTTACACTTATGACAAAATGACAGACACGGTGTAATTTAGCATGCTAATCCACATATTAATTAAAAGTTCAAAGTAAGTGCATTACAGAGTTTATAAGTTGCTTATGAAACCACTTGTAATAGACTGGTGCATTGTGGTTGCATTGTCTAAAATAGTCTTGGTTAACTGGTGTTGTTGGGCACAAGGCGTGTGTGGTTGGTTGGGGTGTTGTGGTCACATGAACTTTGAAAATTAATTCTTACTGCAACCACAGTAACAATTTACAGATATACAGTATAGCATGGGAAAACTGTTCCCTCTTGCTTTTCACACAAACAATGTATCAACAATGGAGTCATGAACATCTGACAAAGCACACATCATTTCACATAACTCACAATGTCCTGAGGATTAAAATCAGGATTACGTTATTAATTGAGATTTAACCTGCTTCAGGGAACATATGATGAAACTCGATAAGTTGCCATGGTAATAAACCCCTTATCAGCTTGTTACACGAAACCGAGGAAAAAAAAGTCACATTTTTCAAAAGCCTGAAGTTATCCTGGGTAAATACTGAATGGAACACGGTGAAACAAGTCATTCTACTGAGCATTTGATAGAGACACAGGCCCAGTCTAGGGGGATAACAAGGTCAGCAGAAGCCTGAAGAGGGGACCCGTATGACCAATCAACCATGCCTGTGTTCCCAAACCTGAAGCATGAAGCCTGGGGGGGGGTGGGGAAACTCCCCGTAACAAAAGACGACTACTCACTAAAAGGCAACATAAATGCTACATAAAAAGAAAGATGTTGGCACTTCAGAACAGGAACACGGTCGTGAAAGATTAACGACGCTCGTACGAAGGCCACGCGAACGCAAACATGAGACGAGAGTGAAGATTAAAAGCCCTGTCTTTGCTCAACGCGTTAACCACTTGAAGAAATGTCTCTTGCATCAGAAGCAAGATCCTTAATTTATTATTTGAATGAAACAACATCAACGTAGCAGACTCTGTTGTTTATATATGCAGAGCGTTCCTCAAGCCCCAGACACTCAGAGCAGATGGCAAGTCGCAAGCGATCGATTCGTTTAGCGTGGCTTGTAGCGATTTGACTTTCTTACATTAAACGTGATGTTTCACTATGGCAGTATTTGATCTGTGGCACACAATTCCTCTTATCTGCTCAATTTAATAAGCTAACAATTTGCCATATCATTATAAACTGGGTCAAGTGCTGATCAAAAGATAGTTATTGATCAAAAAAATCATTACTTTGGACGGATAAAAATCAAAGCTTGTAAGCCTTGCTGTTCAGCGTTAAGCCCGTGAGCGATTTTTGCTGTGACATGTTCAATTTACAGAGGAAGCACAGACACACACAGATCAACACCCCACAGACCCCCTTTATATTCCACCCTTCAGTTCGACCTTAGGAGTGTTTTATCTATCTCAGTTACAGCCTATCAAACAAATTCAAACAGATTACTTTGGTTAGGCGTCTTCATAGATTGGGCCAAAAGTGCTGAACTGGTATAATAATAATGAAATGGAATGTGAATTCAAACAACTGAAGCTTTTTGTCACGGCAGTTCTGACTCATAAAGCAATTTAAACTATCCCGCTAAGCTATCTGTGCTAGGCTGAGGTACTTTCTCACTTTTATTTGACACAAATAGTATAGGGGGGAACGGTGAAATGTCAGTGACGGCACAAGCATTGCCTGTCACTGTGTCTTGCATTGGAGAGTGTCAGGAAATGTCAGGAGTGTCAAAAAATTGGCAACTCTTGATTCAACTTTTTAGAGACCCCTGAACGGATAACGTGCCATTATGAGACACTCTCTTGCCGTCCTCTCCAAATAACCCTTTGAATAGCAGGTTTTTTCTAATGTTTTTTTAAAGGTTATTTCAAATGCTGCTTATAAAGGCTTTATGAAGCATATGTAAAGCCTTCATAAACATAATATAGTGGCTTCACAAACCATACATAAGCAAATTTCATACTTCATAAAGGCAGACATAACACCTTCTTATCCAACACGTTACTGTATACCAAATGTGACATAACCAAGAATGTAACTTCGCCAAAGGTTAAATGTTGCAACGGGTGACGTAAAACATCTAGAGGTCCACTGCCTTCAGTCAGCAATAGTGATGGTTATATCTGCATTTGACTGCTCAGTTAAGAATATCGTGAACACATATTGATGATCTTAAGCCTGATTTATACTCAATATTTTGTCTTACAACCAAAATTAAAGTGTCGCACAACCTTTTGCATTTGTACTACATTGCAGGTAACGGTCTGCGATGAGGGTTCTATGGTCTCTATGGTAACGAGACATTGAACTCCTGACCGTTTGTTTACATTTTTTGAAAACAAGACGTGACATTCAGTGTTCCATCTGGCTGATCCTGCCCCATAAAAATAAAATATAACTCTTTCTTTTGTTGAAAATACAGGATTTACATCATAGGACACTTGTCGCGACAAGTATAAATCAGGCTTTACATCTTGAAGGGTTAAACGACACCAGCCCACCCACAGAACCCTACTTAACGGCAGAAATTGCCTCGCGTCAGTCAGATGTCTCATCTTGCGGCAGACATTTTAATTAGAGCAGGGTGAAGAGTCCTGTCATCCCCCTATGAGGTTCGAAACACGCTGTGAATTTTGTGAGAACTTTAAAATAAAACTTTGACGTCGAAAAATGCAAATAGTAATCTATTCCAGGGAAACGGGTATGGGAGCACTTATTTTAAGAGTTTGAACGACTGAGGTGGGAAGCACGCAGACTCAATGAGCTTAATAATAAAGAGCTGCTGTATTTTCAGAGGGAGGGTTTCAGCTACCATTACCTGCCTATACTTCACAGGTTATACCAGGAGGTGCAGCACACTTAGCTGATGCTTTTGAATATTTGATATGTAACTTTATTGTAAAAAGGCATTACTAGCAATTCCCTTTTTTTCCCCTAAAATATGCTTTCCCCTGTTCTCTCCCACTGTGGAATGGACAATCACATTCATCAGCAAGGCTTGCTTCTGCAATCCCTCACGAGAGACCAGACAAACATGCATTCTCTTTCACAACACGTAATGTCTGCTGCCACTTCTTACCACAGCAACAGTCGACAAATCGACCCTGTGGAGAAATGCGGAGGATGAATACGCTTAACACAGAGCCTAATAGGTTGAGCACGTGCTCCAGATTGACCAGTGGGGGTCGCTAGTGAGCCACGAGACGCTGTAATCCTGGCTGACTGAAGTCCTTCCTCCCCGGGTGACGCTGGAGCCAGCTGAGTAACAGTGTACGAGGCTCTGGAAGCACATCAGCCCTGGCACAGCCAGGATGGAAACCAGACCACAGAGCCCAAACACAGTGAGTACTGGCACGGGCAGATTTCAAACCAGACCGTAGGGCCCATCCCTACACTAGCTGCTGAACAGGAAGAAGCACACAACAGATCCAGGGATTGCAGGATGGACTGAAGTGCACGACCAGTACGCAGGAGTAGGAACTCATGTACTTTCATTTCAGGGACTAGAAACACGAGGCAAGAAATCACGGCAAACACACAGAAGGCAACACGTGGCTACACAATGAAAACACAGGAATGCATCTAAGCACACAGCAAAGAACCAGAGACCATGAGTATATACGTGTATGCAAGGGGAACACTAGGGGAAAAGTAACCAAAGCAACTAATGCGAAACTATGAAACTAGTAAGGGAAAGAATACCAATGAAATAATAATTTACCATTCACCGTTCCAGATAACAGTCATGTATTTTAGGCTACAGGCCAAGCCCCTGAAGGCAGGCTGTGACACCTTTTAAAATCATTTATCAGATAACAGATTGCATTTGACACATAGACTGTTGACAGTTCATATATTTTAGTTGTTTGATCATTATTAGGGTCAGATGCTGGTCCCCTAAATAGTTACATTTGGGACCTGTAGCCCCCAATATATATATATACTTACTGTATCACTACCTGTGTCTCTCAACACATATTTTGATTAACTTGAGTTGTAGCTAATTAGTTTTAACAGTCAGTCAATGCAAATGAATGTATATAACTGAAGAAAGGGTTTGTTGTTTCAATTGATTTTTTTTTTTTGCCCCCCAAATGCCAGGGCAGTGCCTATATTATGAATACAAAAAACAGCCTTCATGTAAAACAACTGCGAAACAATGAAATGGCAGTGTCAGCAGCATCTTACACTCAGCAGCATTAAACTCTTAGCAGCGGCCAAGAGCACGATTATTCACATTTCACAAAACAAATGGAGTTGCCTTCTAAGCAATTTTCAGCAGTACTATTTTACAAGTTGACTTTGCATATAAAAATACACCTCAGTAAACTAACAAGAAACATGCTACTGGAAACTAAATATGTGATTAATTGTACACTCAATATGTGTCTCAAATTACATTTAAATGCCATTATTTTCCTCTTTCTTTGCAAAACCATGGCCATTAAGAATTCAGCAGCTTCGTGTGTCAGCTGATATATTTATTTATTTAGCAGAATTTGTCACACACCACATAGACTTGCTTGAATGCACACTGATGACCATGCAACTAGCGCAATAAATGATTGTCCCATATCTGGCAACTCTAGCATGTAAAAACCAACATCAGCAGCTCCCAGAGACACACTTAAAGCCTCGCTATGCACTGTTCAGCAGTCCTAATGTTCCAGTTCATGTACAGTACAAAAAAACAAGAGTGACAATAAAGATAGAACAACATTTTACGATCAGTTACTGATACTGAAAATTTGTTTTTGCAGGCATAAGGAATTCATCCTATCCTTCATCCTTCTGAAGGAAGAGTAGAACGCTTTTTCAGTGAATATTTCAGTCAGATCTTACACCATAATGGGTTATAGCAGAGGTGTCAAACTCCAGTCCTGGAGGACAGCAGATTCAAAGACTTTCATTGGCTAAAGAGTCCACACACCTTGTTCTCAAGGCCTTAGTTGGCTGCTGATTGAAAGGAAACCACAAACACCTGTAGACACTGCAGCCCACCAGGACTGGAGTTTGACACCTCTGGGTTGCAGTGATAGACACCTTGCTAATTTCCACAGTCAGTGGACTGAAAGATGCACTTTCATCAGAGAGACGGACTACAGAGCCACATTCTGCTTTCAAACGGCACAGTGAGAAATAGTATTTCTTCCAGCAGATACACATTAAACCAGTTGTTCCCAAACTCGGTCCTGGAGTACCCCTGTGTATGCTGGGTTTTGTTTCAACCGTAATTGCCATCAAATAATTTTAACAAGCAGATAATCTTTCTTCAGTAAGTGCTCGTCATCTTAAGATGTATTATTTACTTTAAACCACATTATGCCAGACATATCTTTGCAATGACATGATGAATAAAAGAAACATATTCTTGCAAACAATTACATAAGACGAGGTAAACTGATAGGTTCATTATTAGGCAATTCATTCAGCAGTTAAACATGTGTAATTTCTTTGTCATTTTTTCCCTTAAACGTATAAACACACTGCAGGTTGGCCTTGTTATAATTTGCTTTGCCTTTGAATTCTTCATTATCTTCCAAATGGTTAGTTTTGGTGGCCAGGTGTCAACACTTTCACCAATTAGGAGCCCACTGATTCACTGCAGTCTGTAATTTGATCAGTTAAAACTAATTAACCACTTTTTTTGATGAAACCACAATGCTAAATAACTTCATTGAGAACTTGTGAACGAAGGGTTGAAAAATACTCTCAGCAGCTGGCATGTACTGTACTGTATATTCATCTGAAGAGTTACCTGATAATGAATGTAGAGGCAATCTGAGCAGGCCCACCAAAGCATTTTATCATTATGATCGTTGTGGTTGCACAATTCAGAAAGCATTCATTGTTTCTCCCCACATAGGCTGGGTCATCATTCTAAGCAATGTAGTGTGTGTGCGTGTGTGTGTGAGTGTGTGTGTGTGTGTGTGTGTGTGGGAGGGGGGGGGGAGTGGTGTTGGGTAGTAAGGTGCAAAACAGCTTTAGGTGCAAAACAATCATAGCATCATTAGTAAACTAATGGAAAGGCATCCTGAGAAAAATGATAAAAGTTCATTTTGAGGTGCTGGCTGAACATGTTTCCCTGGCCTACTCCAGACATGACAGGCAATTATTTACTCATGGAAAAAAAGACCTTGGCACTGGAAATGGGATCCTACCAAATAAAACAACTTTTCATTTAATAGCTCAATTAATTACGCCTCCCTTCAGTGCATTCTGTTATGACTGCTACCTAAAGAAAGGAAACTGAAAAGTTCAGTTCGTTTAGACAGTATCATTGGGCAGGGAAAACAACATGGATGCCACTGTGCCACGCAGTCTCTTGGTACCGCACACTGTTTCTTTGAGGGCTCCTCAGAGCCCTGTATGATATGCTATACGGGGCAAAGTGACACGGAGCCTTGATCTGTGAGCTGAGGCCTGTCATTCAATCTGACAGGCCTGTTTCTCCACCAGATCTATGCAGCCAGGAGAACGCATCCAGGACAACCCCCTCAGGGAGGGAGAGAGAGAGAGAGAGAAAGAGAGAGTGAGAAGGACGGAGAGAACGAGAGCTCATGGGACCCGAGCCAAGAAGAAGACCAGAGACAGAACACATCCAACGACCGAGCATGGAAAGAGAGAAAAATAAATATAAACGGCAACAAAACCCAACTCCACCACGCAGACGTGGGATAGCGACACGGGGGATTTTGATTGGCCGGAAGCTGAGCCGGCTTTTCCGCTCGACTGTAACACAGGCCACGCACACGCTAATGGTGACCTGGCTGGAGGTGGGATTGAATGTGTAACACCGGTGAGCCGCAGTGCTGCAACATAGCTATTAGCCACCAGAGTGCAAAAGGTTATTGGGAGGCTAATTACAGCGAGGCAGACTGCGCTGCCCCTTATTTCACTTTGGAAACACGTCGGACGCTACAGGATGCTATAATCCTGACTGACAGCCCTAAATAGCCGTGACCTTCAACTGTTAGAGGCTGCCCGGACGCGGAGAGATGAAAGGAAAAAGGGGGAAGGAGAGGTTGTCAGCACGTTCGATTGTAAGGCTTACAAAATAGTTTGATTAAAAAAAAGAGAACGAGATTAGACAGTTTCCACCCCCTTCCATTTTCCGGGGTCGACTCTAACCATGAGAGTGCAGGTGCTGCGGCTTGGCCAAAGTAAATAGTGGCTTTGCCCATGGGCTTCCAAACCTGCTCCACAGCCAAACGCTGATTACATATGATCGTGATTGAGGCACTGTTGTTGGATGCATGATGGATTGCTGTCGTCTGTCCAACCAGGGCTGAGAGGCCAGGGTTATCTGCAGTGCGTGGAACAGGGCCCATGGCCCAGTCATGAAAGCGGGAAACGAAGGGTGGCTGGGGGGCTCATTCGGATAAGGCACCACACTGTTGCGCACGGATGGGGCCCACGGTCTCAGGTCTCGAATCCAAACTGCGGCCAGTAACTCTGTAAGGCACCACACAATTGGCAGTTGCATTGCCCAGGGAATGAGAGGTTCCAGTCAGTAAGGGGTTCATGTTCATGGCTGTCTAGTAACCCCCACTGGTTGCTGGGGACTGCTGGCAAGCCACACATTAATAGCCTTCCTCCAGCTCCACTCTATGGTAGCTTAGCTGTAGTCTGTGCTGTGGTGTGGTGTGAAAATAATTTGAAGAATTCACAGAATTTGGAGTATATTATTTTATTTCAATTATGTCATTTTTGGCCCTGTATATTGTACCTTACTTTTACTACTTTACAGCGACTTACTGATTATTACTACTATTACTACTATTACTACAACTACTGCTACTACTTTTACTACTACTACTATGAATACTACTACTAATACTACCACTACTACGAAAACTATTACGAATACTACTACTGCTACTACTACTACTACGAGTACTACTCTGGGCCTCCTCAAACCTAACCCTTGCAGCCCACCAACTGTATTTGCGATGTCTGTGAAGTCACCCACGAAATGTCAGAAGCCACACTCACCCATGCAGAACAAGATTTGGTTATAGTGGCTGTGCTCGAACGAATGGTTTGAAAATGAAAAGCAATGAAAACAAAGGAGTCACGCTCCATGACAATTATATCTGGGGCCTGGAAAGTGAGGTTTTTAAACACAAAGAACACTATTTGCACGTAGGACTTGTTGGTGCAAAAAGCCTTTTAACCAGTGTGACCTTTCTTTAGAGAGGCCTGATGGGTTGTAATTTATAGATTAGAGTCACGCTCAGCTTCCAAAATGCCCCACTGAATAATACATCAAAATCCTTTCTTATTCAAAGTTTCTTCCACTATTACTATATTTGTATTTAACATTGCATCAGGGGAAAAATTAATAAATCATGAGAGAATGAAGGAAAATGGCAAAGTCTCAATTAAATGGAATATGTAGGCTAAACATGGTCACCTTGTGCTTTGGTTGACATAAATCTTCAAATTGAAGCCTGGTTCAAAATTATACAGCTGGTAGTTAATATTTCATTCTTGGACTATGAAATAACACAACCTTTCTGGCACCCTTCCCTTCTTTGTATTTCAAACATGGCCATATGTCTTTTCCAATTGATAGCTCATTACGCTCACAGTTAAGCTATTATTGATGCTGAACCGCCAGAACACTTTAGATTAAGACTGCCATGTCAATAATTAACAAACTACGTGTGAAGTGGGTGCCACTGATTGATCGCATGTTCATAATTCATCACTGGGAGAATTTTATTTGTCGTGGCTTAACAACATGTTTATCCATCATGTCCAAATATGTCACTGTCAATACTCCAGGCTCCTAATTGCAGGCATCGCTGTGAACTCAACAGGAAGTCGATTTCGCACTCAGATCCTGTTTTAGACTAAATGGGCAACTCAGACCTCCTGCGTGTGGCTCCAAGGGATGCACCGCTTGGTCGCAATGAAATCATGCAATTAAGCTTTTGTCTCAGTTAGACCCTTAAGCGCAAAAGTTGTTAAACAGCCATACAGGTGGCATAGGTTAATTAGGCAATTAGCTAGACACTCATAAATCCATTGAAAAAAACAAACACGCCAACCTGTAAGAGGTTACAAATAAATATTCTGTTCAATTTGATTAATTCACACAAATAGCTGTTTTCTTCATCATACAATACATATGTGTATATACACACACTCACACACACATACAGGATTAATGCACATTCTTGTAAGATTCTATTCTGGAGGGCTGTATGCTGTGTTTTATACAGGGCTGTATGCTGAAAACAGAGACATTACATTTACTGTAGTTCTATAAAACACACATTAACAGTATCATTTTGAGCAGTACTAGTATAATCGAAAGGGTTTTCTACTGCTCAAAGTCATACCCTACATGTGGCCAGGGGTCTTAATTATAGCATTCTGGTATGAAATGAACACAATAATTGCTAGTGAATCAATACATATGGTAACAGTCAGTGCTTTGATGGTGTACATTCAGCCAAGCAGGGCAAATTGTTTATCTTTCTGAAACAGAGAAAAACAGCGGCAGCTGTTAGCTTATGTTTCCTCATGTGACCCAGCTCAGCACTCCGGAGATGCTAGATTAAAATGGCATCTTATATGGCCATCTAGTTACCCAACCAATACTTTCCTCCTCGTTACATTAATACTTTTCCATTTATGTTTTTTTAGCAAGGCTTTACTGGAGTATAAACAGTTCTACTATCTGCAGACCTGGGGCTTGTCCTGACTGACTGTAGAGGGTAAGGTTGTAGCTACATGCTAGTTGTCTGCAGGCTAACAGCAGCATCCTGGAACATCACTTTCTAACAATACTAGTGTTTCAAACAACTTTCCTCCTAAGTTAGTGAGGGGATACGAGCTGTATTTCCAGTTGTATTCTTTTTGTTAAATAGTGTGTATTTTGTTATATTATTACATCCATCTTAATTGGCAATGGGCGGAAGTGTGCTGGGCTGTGGTAATGTGGTCTCACCTGTGGTGGGAGCCAAGATGGCTGCCCAGATCTGGACAGTTCAATTTGGAGAGAACTAAGACCCACTGCCTAAGCAATTACCTACATGCACGTTTGTAGTTTGTTCAGGGCCTTAAGCAGTTATCTGGGTGACTCCGTCTGTCGTAGGTTACAACCCCCTCGACATTGAAGTTTAATATCCTTTTCGAATTATCGAGAGGGGTAGGCCCGATTACTACAAAGGGCATTCCTTAAAGTTAGCAGAGCCGCTTGAAGGACCATCAAGCACCCTCCACAGAGCTCTGCAGATCCCTTTCTAAGGGCCCCAGCTGCAGAGAAACGAAGCACAATCTCCCACAATCCCCTGCACCAGGCAGGTGACTGCACGTCTTCTCAAGAAATGTGGCTCCTTTTTTTTTATCAGAAAATTAAAAGGCAAATGATTTCAGATTAGCACCGCACTGCCCATCCACTGCTAAGTGAAAAATGAGATGGCACGGTGGTCATTATGTGAGCCTTATCTTCCCACTCCAGTCAGAACGGAGACAGAAGTGACTCACGGGAGGGGACACTCATCACCGGCCTCTTCTAATCAAAGTTTCAGGGCGAGGCGAGGAACATGCTTTAAAAAAAAAGAACAAAAAATCCCCATTGGACAGAAGAAAGTACAGAACAACAGTCTGGAGGGTTTAAACACCAGCAACTGTAAATGGGCAAGCTCTACATTTGAAACATAAAACACACACACACACACACACACACACACACACACACACACACACACATTATATTACTTTATTCTCTCAAATATATGACTTATACTGTAGTACAAAGGAGGTACAATGTACAGTATTTCTGAGATCCTAACCAAAGTCTAGTCAACCAAACAGGGTATGGAATCGGAAGAATGACATTAATAGGAAATGACAACGCCAATTAATAACACTATTAATTCAGTAAAAAAATATATATATATTATATTGAAATTAAACTAGGAATTGAGCTTAATGGCTGTTGGTAAAGGGTACACTACAAGGAAAGTATCCTTTCTGACATTAAAAAGTACCAGGACAAAATTGTTGGATGGAAGCGAAAAGCAGGAGAATAATTTTAAATCCACTTTGACTTTCGCTTACGATTGGTATTCACCCACAAGAGCGCAGAACCTTGTTCCTTTGCAAACGTCACCATATGGTCAAGTTTAGCCAATTGTCGGTGATTGCACTTTACATGACAGTTTCTGTTTGGGCGAATGCCGTTTAGGTTAATTGTTTGTTACGACTCAAAATAAACTGAACTGAAATAAATAGTTAATTTTGTAAAATTGGTATATTTCAACGTCACTTTCAGAGCGACCTTCATTCCCGAAATGTTCGTTTCTCTGAGGTTCTACTGACAATTTAGTCATTTAGCATAGGTATGTATGAGGTATTATGCCATGATTAAGTGGATTGGGTGAAGGACTGAACATTTGGGATGAGGACCCACCCCCTCCCCTCATGCTACTGTTGTATTTAACCCCCCCCCAGAGCGATGGACATAATGGAACAATAAAACACAGAGGAGAGGAGGGAGAGGTGTGCGGATTAAGCAATCGCTGACACAAAGCCCAGGCATGTGAGATCTGTGTACTGGTGAATCTCCGGGTTGCACTGGGCGTTGATAACGACGACGGGATTGGCTGTAACCTCCGGGCCTTAATACCCGGTTAAGCGCGTGAGCGGTTGATTGGCATTGTGTTAATCGGACCGCGGTGCGAATCGCCCAGGCTGAGGCAGATGCCCCTGGGTACGGGGGCCGTTGTGTCTGCACGAGGCCCCGGATCGCGCGACCGCTTGCACGGGCTTGCTGACAGCGTGCTCCAGAAGCTTCTCGGACCTGTCACAAAGGAACGGGCGTAATTCCCGCCTCCCACGCCCGTCCACCTGTCACTCGGTAACGAGTGTTCGCCGGGTTGGGATCCCTGTGCCGCGGCGTGTGTGAGTGTGTGTGTGTTATGTGCTCCGACAGAGCGCAGCGGCCCAGGGAACACAGGAGGATCAGTGCTGTACAGAGCCTGTCACACTAACACTGCGGCAGCATGAAGGCTCTGTGACTGCAGCAGCCAATGACAGGGAGGTCCTTCATATGTGCACTGGCACTGACTCATACTGTACACATTCACACGCACACGCACACGCACACGCACACACACACACACTCACACACACAACACAGGCACTGACACAAACTGTACACATTCACACACACACACACACACACACACACAACACAGGCACTGACACATACTGTACACATACACACACACACACACACACACACACAACACAGGCAGTGACTCATACTGTACCCATTCACACACCTATGCACACACATACACACACACACACACACACACACACACACACACACACTCACACACTCACACACACACACACTCACACACACACACACACAACACAGGCACTGACACATACTGTACACATTCACACGCACACACACACACACACACACAACACAGGCACTGACACAAACTGTACACATTCACACACACACACACACACACACACACAACTCAAACACTCACACATACTGTACACATGCACACACTGACATATTGTACACACACACACACACACACACATGCACACACACAGTGTACACATACAAACACATACAAGCTCAGGGGAATCTGTACACTGATATGCCAACTAAATATCAAATCAAACCAGCAGATGGGACTACATTATTATTATTATGGGTTTTACATTTTCTCACATCGATAAATGATCTTGCACAATGCCATACACAAATCGACGCCAACGCAAATGCACAACTTACTTGAAAACATGAACAATAATGAACTGTTTCTGAAAGTGTTAGAGTTCAAATAGTTGCAATTTTCTAGAAATGCGTATTTTCATCTGCAGCATATTTTAGCAGGCACAATATTGAATTCTTAAACATGCTTTTCTATACAACAAATACACTCACTGACAACTTTATTAGGTATTTATTAGACTTCATTTTTTGACTTATTGGTCTTCTGCTACCATAGCCTATCCGCTTGATGTGTTGTGTGTTCAGATGATCTTCCGCATACCACTGTTGTAATGCGTGGTTATTTGTGTTACTATCACCTTCCTGTCAGCTTTGACCAGTCTGGCCCTTCTCCTCTGACCTCTCTCATTAACAAGGCATTTTGTTTCACTTAAAATCCAATGTTCTGGAGTACAGAGCCAAAAGAACAGAAATTGTACCACTGTCCAAATACTTATGGACTGCACCGTATATAATGCAGGCTGTGCTTAATAGTCCGCAGTCCTTTACCGGCAGACACGGTTTGTTCTGGATGGTGTCATAGGAACGCACTGTGTCACAATGGAGCACAGTGGGGTGAAAGCTAGGCCCCAGCCTTTGCAGGACAGGAATGGAAAAAGCTCAGAAAAAAACCTCATGTCTACTGTCAATGAAGGCCTGCATGTTCCGCCATCAATAAACACCTTTCACACTCCTCAGGTTCACATCCACGCCCATTTCTCTGCAATCTTTGACTCACTGTTATTAGTTTTTTCCCCTCCATATTTTCTCAATCTAGCTTGAAGAGGCACAGGCAGATCCTGTTTTTTGGGCATTGTAAATTTTTGGGAAAGTGGGACAGAGCTCCTCTCACCCCAGGGGACCCTATAAACCTAACCAGCGGTGTCCGGGATTAACAGCAGAAATAGCACTGACCGCATACGGGCACGGAAACCGCACTAATCATCTCTGCAGCAGCCTCCTAACGCTTTTACATTGCTTTATGGCGCGGATAATGTATTAATGCTTTTAAAATAATTTTTCATGAAGGTGAGCCATTCATACTCGCTGCCTTGGTAACACGTTCCAACTGATGTCTTCGTACATCAACAGAATTACCAGTCGTACGGGCGCATTGGTTCAGTGCCTTGGGGCACTACACCGGCAGGCTACAAAGACCTCCAGTGCAGACAAGAGGATTCGAGTGGGGCCGATTGCAGGCGTGTTACAATCCTTCATCAAAAAGGGATTTCTTTTTATTGTGAATCAAAGCCGCACCAAAAAGGTACAGTAAGAACGTAGAGTACGGGAGAATGTCAAAGACGTCATACTGTATAATCCTCCACCTTTTCTGTTGCACCATTTGCAAGACTAGGGAAATGTTGAAGACAAAGCAGTTTAAGACACAAGGTTATATTGTACATGCGTGGTACAAAACAGGGCATGGCGGTCTTTTGATATGCTGCCGAAGCGCAGAAAGGCGTTGCATTTGTTTCATTCTTAAAGTTCAGAATGAGAGGATACTGTTTCAAACGGAATATTTCTGTCACGTAAGCGTATAAAAGAGTTTGTGAAAGGAGAGTTGAATATCAGAGCGGTTATGGCAAGCCGTCGGACCTGGCAGAAGTGGGCAGAGGTGTGGAAAGCCGGAAGCTTGGTGCCTTTTAAATCGGGTGGCCATATGGCGGCCTCACCTATCTGACAGGGTTCACTCTCTAACAGATTGGATCTTGCTGTGGTCCAAGGATAGGTGAAATACGGTCACAGCAATACAGGTGTTTTTTTCCATGCTTAAAATGGCCACCGCATACAATATGTCTACTGTCCCCGCAACAGACTGTGATAATACTGTTGGCGTCCCTCAAAAGCCAATTTTATTCTGTCCCACAGGCCCATGCATGAATATTGGTATGTACATGCACACACACAGGCTTGCACGCAGACACACACACACAGATACATGCACGCACACACACATAAACACTCACACTTGCACACACTCGCAGAGACAACAGGCAATTTTATGCATGGATAACTTTATTCTGAGAAGGGCATATTTTACTCCACAGTTTTCATTTGTGCTAAATAGAATTTACAATTGTATTTTATGGTGGCTCATAAGAGATGCTTTTTTTCCCCCAAGCTCCTATTGGACCCCAAATAGCTTCTCTTTACTGAATCTGTCTGAGCCACAGACACAACATGTCAATCATCCTGCTGTAAACACTTCATATATAAGCAACAAAATTCAAATCCAGAGAAGGCCGGAAAGGAGAAGAAAAGGGGGAATCGTAATACTAAGTTATGAACTGCCAGACTATATAATTTCCTGATTTGTTAGAAGATGATAGACCATGAACCACATTCATTTTCTTCCAACTTCCAACATTTCCTATTAATACAGTTCCTCAACCAACTCGGAGCAACCTCGGCGGAGGCATGGGTGGTTTCGGCTCCACACTATCAAGGGTGCAGATTAATTTATTGATGGCTGAAAAGAAAAAGGGTGATTAGCTTTTGGCTTCCGGGAGCAGTCTCGCTAAACACAGAAATGAGTAATGAACTGGGGACATGAAACTCTTTTTTCCCCAGATTATTTTAAATCTATTGAAAGTTCATGCATATGTATGTCATTGACCCAAAGGTCAATTTCATGCAAGTTCTTCAAGGTCAGCAGGCAATATGAAATTGGAGATGAATTTCTGATTCGGCTCTGCGCTGTGGTGTGGACTGCTAAGGATTGTGGGTATTTCTCATTTTCAAAACGCGTGCCACAACGTTGAAGGACAGCTATTGATTCATGGTTGTATAAGGACCACATTTAAATTTGTGGTACACCAAAGAAAGACTGCAGATACAGAACAGACAGGCAGGTAGGCAGTCTGGTCATTACAGGAAGTGCACACTGCCATATCCCACAAAACGCAAAGTCTCTCTAAAGAGATTTTCTTCCTGTGCTGTACGAAAGCCCATTACAGCCCTTTAATGGAGGTCACTTAACTCTACATGTGTGGATTATTCCATTCCAGGTGACATCTTACCAAGGTTAAAAATGGTAATTAAGCAATAATAATTTCAGTAACTGTGTAAATTAAAAAGATAAAAAAGGCTAAAGTGGAATGTAAGTTAGCCGCAAAAAAATTAACTCCACCGCCCTCCCTCAAAGAGGAGGGACAGGGGCTGACGGCGGGCTGTGTTCTGCGTCCGTTAAGCACATCGGAAACTAAACGAACAGAGCGCGTGCAGAGCTAATCCCGGGACTTAACAACACAACGGCCGTGTCTTATCATCTAAGCGTCAAACCGACATGCGCATAGCGTGCCCTCGGTGATTAGGCGCAAGGCGCGAACGCGACGCACGAACACACACACACACACCGATCGAGTTGTCAATGCGTGGGCGTTTACGCGGTCCCCTCGGCGACGGCGCGGCGGCCTTGCGCGATTGGCTCGCGCGTGACACACCCGGGTGGTTGTGGGGATTTCGGTGAACGCCGACAGCCAGAGGTCTGGATCGCGGTCATGTCTACATTTTCAGAAGCCTCCCCCCCCCCACCACCCCCACCTCCCCCTACTTCATTATTCCAGTTGCTGAAATTAACCGAGTGGCAAAAGTTTAATTTCTGGCAGCGTCACGCACTGTCATGTCTAATGAGCTCCCTCTGATTATGTATAAAATCAGTAATCGCATGTGAAAGGTGTCTAATTGACTGCAATCCCACCCAGCGAGAGGCCCATGAAAAAGGGCCCATCTGCAGCAATTTTCATCATCTGTTTTTTTGGGCGGCCGGTTCACCAGGAGCTGGACTGACCAGGCCACGCCGATGCAAACAGATGGCTGGAGATTTCGCTAGTGCATCAAACGAGGAGAAGCGTGCGAGCCGGTGGCCAAAGCCACAGCCCTTCCGCTACACGACCAGCGCTAATTAAATACACAAACACAGAGCAAATTCTGCCGCCGAGTCCAGGACTGAGATACACACAAGCTCACCAGGACCAAATCTGTCAGAAAACCATTTTTCTTCTCCATTAAACCCTCCTCATATGAGAGGAAAACAAAGCCCTTTTCGTGATAACAGGAATCTCCCGGTATGGGAATGCACCTCCATTTCAGCGGATGCATGATTAAAAGAGCAGCCATTTTATTTTACTCAAAATGCAGGAGTAACATATTATATTATTATATTGTGAAAATTATTATATTTTTTATTCTATAGGAAAACCAAACTACATCCCCCAAACTACAACATCATTTCTAAAGCTGGTGTGTTGGATATACGCTGATAAGCCATATTCTTTGCAAACAATTACAGCTCAACATACACTCTACTAGGGATTACTAGGGATTTATTAGACTTATTTTTTAGACTTATTAAGTCTTCTGCTGCTGTAGCCTATTCACTTAGAGGTTTGCCGCGTTGTGGGTTCAGAGATGCTCTTCTGCATGCCACTGTTGTAATGTGTGGTTATTTGCTTTACTGTCACCTTCCTGTCCGCTTCAAACTCTAGAGACTGCTATGCGTGAGACTCCCAGGAGACTCTGAGACACTCAAACCACCCTGTCTGGCTCCAACAATAATTTCACGGTCAAAGTCACTGAGATCACATTTATTCCTCCATTCTGATGGTTGATGTGAACATTAACTGGAGCTCCTGACCCATATCTGCATGATTGCATGCATTACACTGATGCCACCTAATTAGATAATCGCATGAATAAGTAGGTGTACAGGTATTCCTAATAAAGTGCTCAGTGAGTGTATATTATATAACTCTAAGGGCCTTTAGCAGTTGCTTGTCTAGAGTTACATACAGCTCTAGCTTTTTTTATATATATATATATATTTTTTTTGCTTTTACATAATACTCATTAATACAGCTGAATATAATAGAGAGGCAAAGCAGGTTAAGTACCTTGCTCAAGCATCATACAATGACTACATCCTATCTGGGATTCCAACCTGCAAACTTTCAGTAACAATACAAGGCCACTTCTTTATCCATTACACTCCACTGTATTGGTACTGTTACTGGTGTGCGCTGAATGCTGGGACAGTATGTACAGGTCACATCCTATAGAACTATATAATGCAGCGGATAACATATACTGTGCCTAGTCTCTCTGTGGTTCGCCTGGCAGTGTGGCAGTACTAATTATACAGCTGTGAGAAACGCAAAGCGTTCTCCTCCAGCTGAGCTCTGCTTAAAGCGGCACGTGCACCACGAGTGGGGAGAATGTCTAGCGTCGCTGGCTGAAGTAGTTTTCAGCTGAACAACATGTACCTTCAGCGCCCCTCCCCTCCCCATGCAAGGTGGCCATGGTAACCATTTTTTAAAATGGCCTCTTTTCCAAAGTCTTCAAAGTGGCGATTGTTTTGTTTCCTTTTGCGGCTTTGTGCAGGTGATGAAAGCGGAAGGCATCGCCGGCTTCTTAGCTAACAGTGTAATCTTCTACCTCATTAGAGTCTAATATGAAGACTGCAATGCAGCTTAATGGATTTACAAATCTGAAATGACCCACAAGAGAAGCTGAATGGCGGCTCTGTACAAAAGCACACAAAAATCAATTTGCATAAATGAAAGGTTTTAATAATATGGCCTCCTCTGAAAAGTATTCCTGGTCTGGCTGGTTGAGAGGGAATAGAAATAAAGGCTTCAGGCTTACGCTGTCCTTTTCAAAGCCTTCTCATTTTCATTATGAGGATGCTTCAGAGATGCTGGGCCACAGTTGCAGATGGTTTATAAAGTAAAACACTGCACTTTCTCGCCAGAAGTGTGCCAGAGTTCATTTGAGTATTAGAACTGATTTCTCGTTTTTTCTTAGACAATTGTGTTTGATAAGACAAAGATTGTGACCGGATTGCCTTGGAATTTCAATTACCCCGGTGGATAACTGCCTGTTTGTCTATGGGAGGAAATAATAGAAATGATATAAATATAACATATCAAATGTTGGATAAAAAAATAAAAAAAATGAACCATATGCCAGGACATTTTTAAACACGAGTTCAGGAACACTATTAAAAAAAAAGATTAACTGCTAAACACTACTAAACTGCAACAGCTGCAACAGCAGCAACAAAGACATCTCTCCGCCATATTTTTGCTTTCAATGCGATTATCAATGACACCAGATCTAAAAAAAAAAAATAGATCACACATCACTGAAAATCAGTTTACACTAATTTCATCACAGGGCGGTAATCGCGGTGCCGGATTCATTCCGATGCACGCGTTTGCTTTGAGCGGTCGGCCAGGGAAGGGGCGATGTGATGGGTGTTAAATGATCTCTTTTCATCTTTTTAATCAATACGCCCTATTTCTGCTTGTCACATCTTGGCCACATTGATTTATAGTGCTCAACTGCACCTAATGGAGGCTCTGGTTTGAGCACCCACTTCAGAGGAGCTAAATTGGCTGTGTCTCGGCCCTCTGGCAGAAAGTGTGCAAACAAAGGGAGGATAAAACAATGGGCCAATGAGGGCCTGGCTGAGGAGATGCAGTCAGGCTCCCCCCCTCCCCTCCCAAAAAAAAAAAAACACATCCCAAAACGCATTGAATACCTACACAGACCTCAACCACTCCTTCCCAACCCTCACTCCCCGGTCTGCCATCGAGTTTGGGCTACCTTTGAGGACTTTGTGTTTTTTCACTGTGCTCCCGGGCTGTCAGTCCAGCAGAGCTCACCTACTCGCAGCCCCACTAAAAAAAATATGCCCCAAAAAACACAACCCGTGGCATGTCATTTCCTGCCAATTTGACGAGGAAAAACCGCAAACCTGGCAACCCTGGGCGCAGGGTTGAGGAGGGGCCCCGCTGTTCGCTCCCTGCGACTCCAGTAAGTGTGCGAATCCAGTCTGTCAGTCGAGTGCCATTAGCCCGCTCCACACGCATACCCCCGGGAGTGAGGCGGGGGGCTCTGTGAATTTTAACGACTCGGATACTCTCCAGATAAACTCTGATTAGACCGCTCCTGTTGGAGTGATTTAGCTCTGGATTTGCGCATACTCTTTCATGTCTGGCAGTAACCTCCCATCGGGTTAACAACAAACGCCGCCCATGACACACTTAGACCCAAATCTCGCCAATCAAGGACCGGCTGAGGTAAAGACAACACGCTACGTGCGTTTAGCAGCTTGGTTTCACTCTCGCTTAAGACATGTGAATCGCAGTCGTAATTTAGTCCGCACCAGTTAACTGGACAAATGTGTGATTTTCAAAAAAGAACAAGTGCAACACTACATTAATGGCCTTTAATACGTGTGAGAATCTTTAAATCTACAGCTTATTGGTAACTGAATAAATTACGCAACTTGTTGCACGTCGATGACGCTACCAGACACGACACCGTCGATCCCCGCCGCGCGGAGCGCGGTAAACTAAGAAAAGGACAACCCGAGGATAGCGCGTATGCAGTAGGCCGCCGCACGCTCGCTCAAGGACACAAGCAAATATATCATTTATCAGTGGGCCCGCTGATAGCATTTTCCCGTCAGGCGGGTGGGGGAAGAGCACCGTCCGCGCGGACTGACATCGGAGCGGCGGGGGAGAGGAGGGCTCGACGGAGGCCCAAACCGAAGCAATCGGGGTTCCGGCTCGGACGTAGCCGTGACCGCAGCGGGACGCGGGAGATGGCGGGATGGGACGGGCGGAGGGATCGGCGCTCCACGGGGGGAACTCTTCCACTCGCGTCCCCGCCGGAGCGCTGCTCGTGGGAAACATACCCCTCCACTCGGTTTCAGGTGATATCAAAAGGCGTACGTCCTCCGCACGCGGAGAGGCACGCCGGCGCACAGACATCTCGACGGCGGGAAAAAGAAAAAGAAAAAAAAACTTCTGCCGAGCGCGGTATTTACAGGTCCCGGATCCAAAGGGTTACGTGCTCCTCTCTCTGTTCGTCTCACTGTACGCCAAATTAAAAAGAGAGAAACTATTAGCTTTTTTAATAAGGCGTGCTTGAGTAATGCCACACTTCATTACTTCCTCGTCGATTCGCATTCTCTACCTGCTCCATTGGCAGGAATGGCTTCCAAGAGCAATTTCCAAGACAATGGGCTTGTTGGGTGCGTGATGGATGTCTGTGTTATTAATTATCTAGCTCATTACGGGAGTGGGAATAAATCTTTTTTCTTCTCTTATCCGGAGACTATCACGCCTGTTACAATAGGCCAGAGCAGACTTCCCACAGATTCCTCTGTTCATTAAACAGTCTGTCACCGCGAGCTTTGCAGCGCCAGATCCCCGTGGCTGTGTATGATTCTCCATTCGCTCGCCCGCTCATACTCCGCCTGGCGACTGTCTCTCGACCCCCCTCCCCCCCCCCACACCCCCCTCCCCAAAGCCCAGACCTCCACTCACCCAGCTAATACTATTACCTCCGTAATCCCTGGCTCAGAGTGAGTTTGATAAACAAGGCTTTTATGATGAAAGTCATTTTATATCAGAATTAGCAGGTGATTGCAGCTTTAATAATCCACTTATTTATAAAGTCCTCAGCGCTGTGATTAAGTCTCCGCTCCAATTTACTTTCTCATTATTTGAGGAGCGAGGCTGAGCCGCCCGTCTGCTTCCTGCTCTGTGGCTGTGGACTGCCTGTGATCCCGCCACTGTCTCTCTCCCTCTCCCTCTCTGCCTCTCTCTCAGTACATCTTTCTCCATCTGGGCCTTATCACACCTGATCTCTCTGTTTCTCTCCCACCCTCTCTCTTTCTCTCTCTCTCTCTCTCTCTCTCTCTCTCTCTCTCTCTCTCTCACTCTATATATCTATATCTCTCTCATTCTCACCTGTCAGTTTCTCCCACTTTTCTTCTCCTATCAGTCCCCACCCTCCATTCCTCACAGTCCTTCCTGTACTTTTTCCCTGTCTGTTTCACAGAAACCTTTCTGCAACTGTGCTTTAGATGATGGATTCTTTGTGATTTTATTTTATTTTTTTGCACTTCCCCTGCCCCCCAGTTTTGGAGGGAATCCCAGGTTCTTCCCACCCCAGGGAATCAGAGCAATCCAGAATTCCCCCAGGACCCCCCTGCCCCCCCCTACACACACACACACACACAGACACAGACACAGACACACACACAGGTCACATGATCTGACCCACAGAGACAGTTAGTTATGACGCAGGGAGGCAGCGGCTCCAGCGGGAACGCCGGGCTTGCGACATCCGTGGCAGCAGCGCTGGGTTAATTAAATTTCCCATCATCCCACACGGCGCCTCTCCGCTCTCCCGGTGACATTCCCTCCGCAGTTCCGCGCCCCCCCCCCCCCCCCCCCCTTCCACACCCCCGCACCGGAGGGCCGGCGCGTCTCTCCGCACCCTCACACCCTGAACGGTAGGGCCCAGGTGTCCGTAAGCTCCCTTCAGCACTAAGGAGCACGTGCATAAGTATGCCCCGCTGCCTGCACCCTTAGTGAGGGTTCTCAAGCACGCCGTCGGAAAGCCAGCGCCCGGATTTCCCCCCGCAGAACCAGCCAGACTCGAATGAAGGCTGAACACTTGAGGAAGTCTGCAGAGCGACTGTGTGACCTTTGCGTGTGCCTCGTTGTATTAATATTTATAATTACTTTTTTTGAGAGAGCTCTAATGTCACCGTAAAATGGGCCTCTGCTGATACTCTTCAGAGGAAAATTATACTAATTATAAATAACTGTGTTCGAGAAATACAGTAATAACTGAATTACTTTAGCAGAAAAAGAAAATGGTGTTGTAACTAAAAGAAAACGTAATTATGCCTAAAACTTGTGTACCGAGCACAGCCGCCACATTAAGATTTAATCAAGACAAAAATGAAGTAAGTGATCCTTATTATCAACTGGAATAGCTGCTACTATAATTGTGGAAAAATATACAAAACATTTGTTGAAATATATTGTTATATACTTCCTTTTCCCTTGCAGCTCAGCAACCACCACTGGTGTTACTGCGCTAAAAATGTCACTGAATGTAAGAGGTGTAGATACTGCCCAACACAGCCTCACATTTTTACATATACTGTGACAGGAAATGAAAGAGTTAGATTTCCTCTCAGGAACTTAATATACTTCTTGAAATAGATTTGGTATGGTAGCTGTTGAAGAACTCTCTTTTTCAATGAATAACTATCAAAAACAGAAGCACACTCAGAAAATCGACAGACCTTTTTTTTTTGCACACTGTTGAGGCACACAACATTTCGGAATACCTATAATTTCCTCTACCACCAGGTACCTCACTGAACTTTTGGGTTAAAATGGCATCTCCTCAGACAATTGTTCCATTGTTACCCTGTCAAAAGAATAGACAGACTCCAGTGTCATTTTTTCCTTGCACGCTGATGGGTAATATTTCTTCTGTCACCTCTTATGGCAGTGAAAACAATGGCTGACAGTAATGAACTACCTATTAACAGCGTGGCACGGCGTGTGAAAAGGTGAATTAAATTTTAAAGAGATGCTGGAGGACCAGAGGCACTCACATCTCCTTCAGTGTCAGAGAACAGCCTGGCCAACAGGCGGCCATGCAGACGAAGGGTTAACTGGCAGGTCCTGTCACCCTTTCACCCACAGGCGCAGAGAGAGGGAGAGAGAGAGAGAGAAAGGGAGAGAGAGAGACAGAGGGAGAGGGAGAGACAAAGGGAGAGAGAGACAAAGAGAGGAAGAGAGAAAGAGAGAGAAAGGGAGAGAGAGGGAGAAAGGGAGAGGGAGAGAGAGACAGGGAGAGAGTGAGAGGGAGAGAGAGAGAGAAAGGGAGAGAGAGAGACAGAGGGAGAGGGAGAGACAAAGGGAGAGAGAGACAAAGAGAGGAAGAGAGAAAGAGAGAGAGAGGGAGAGAGAGAGAAAGGGAGAGGGAGAGAGAGAGAGACAGGGAGAGAGTGAGAGGGGGAGAGAGAGAAAGGGAGAGAGATGGAGAGAGACAGAGGGAGAGAGAGAGAGACAAAGAGAGTGAGATAGGGAGAGGGAGAGGGAGAGAGAGAGACAGAGGGAGAGAGAGAGGGAGAGAGAGAAAGGGAGAGAGAGGAGGGAAGAGAGACAGAGAGAGAGGGAGATAGGGAGAGGGAGAGAGAGAGACAGAGGGAGAGAGATAGGGAGAGAGAGAGAAAGGGAGAGAGTGGGGGAGAGAGAGAGAGACAGAGGGAGAGAGAGACAAAGAGGGGGAGAGAGAGAGAAAGAGAGAGGGAGAGAGAGAGAGAAAGAGAGAGAGAGGGAGAGAGAGAGAAAGGGAGAGAGATGGAGAGAGACAGAGGGAGAGAGAGACAAAGAGAGGAAGAGACAGAGAAAGGGAGAGAGAGGAGGGAAGAGAGAGAGATAGAGAGAGAGGGAGATAGGGAGAGACAGAGAGAGAGACAGAGGGAGAGAGAGGGAGAGAGAGAGACAGAGGGAGAGAGTGGGGGAGAGAGAGACATAGGGAGAGAGAGCGGGAGAGAGAGAGACGGGGAGGGTTGTCTCACACACTGAAACTGCCTCCTGTTTTTGGCCGTTCCCGTTCACTGGGGGTACGCGTCTTAATTTAACTACCGTCTGATGCTCTGAATTACACAATTATCAGGTGGATAGTTTGTTATCCTGAGAAGCGCAACGATCTGACTCCTACGCTTGCGAATTGTTGTCTCTGTGCGCGAGAGAAGCATTTGACATTTCTGGCGGATCCAGCTTGTGTGAAAATCCTCTTTTGCGTTCTCATTATATGGCAATTCAGCCAGATATATGAAATATATGGGCTCTAATTGGCTTCCCAGACTGCTCTCTTCTTTGGAAATGTTGTGATTTAGTTGCCGATTCCCGCAGCAAACTCAAACAGAAAATGCATTATTATTTTTTTCTTTCTTTGTCAGCTTCATCATTTGTAAATTGCATGTTTAAATTCCTGCAATTTCAGAGGAAAGTGTTTCTAAATATGGCAGATGGAACATGCCTGAAAGATTGCACCCTGGGTAATAATTATTGCGCTGAAAATCCTTTTATTCATACTCTGCATCGCTCACTCATAATTTGTGTGGCAAGTATTATAATATAATGGAGAATATCTTTATATAGTGGACAATCAATAATTATACAGTAAAGTTAGTCAATATACTTGATCATTTGTATGTGCAGGTATTAATGTCTAAATGCTATTTGTATATGTATATTTTCAAAATTAGCAAAGGAAAACCATGAAATTCAGTGGAGCGGTTATAGTGTTGCATTAGCATAGTTCCTCATGTTTCCAGTCTCATTAATGTATCTACATTTCATATTGTACATTGTATTGAATTGTACAATGTATTGTACAAGTCTTACAAGTTTTCTACTGACCAACCAAACTTCTACTTCTTACACACTGTGCTTTACCATAATCTGCCAGCATATTTACTGTGGAAGGGAGAGAGAAGGGCATAGCCACAAACTGAGGGAAGAAGAAATCACAGTCCTTCCGGGTTAAAGTTCTTCTCTTCATTCTCCAGGGGCGCAGAGGAAGAACGATCTAAGGGAAGTGAATCGCTGACTCATCGGGGGTGAACCCTCCCGCCCTGATTGGTGGGGAGAAGGTTTCCGGCCACGCGATAAATCACGCTGTCACCGCGCATCAGCATGTATCAATCTGCCCCGCTTTAAAGAGAGCTGTTGAGGTGTTACCGTGGTGACCCTGGGGGCGGCTCCACCGCACAACATGACCCTTTGTGCACCGCCCCACCCCCAAGGGCTGAGAGTATGCCCTGGTGTTACCATGATGAGACAGGCACAGCTGCTGGGCCCATCAGCACGCCCCATGACCAAGGCCCGGAACCCCACATTGGGGGATTGCCCCCTGCTTAGTCTAATCGACTGTAATTCGCTTGGATGAATGTGTCAGCTAAATAACGAATTCACTAATTAACTCATCTTCAACCAGAGAGGAGGGAACTAACTTGTGAAATCAGCTAGTGAAGCGATTGGTTGAAATGAAAACCTGCATACCCTCCATGGCAACCGATTGGGCATGCCTGCTATAGATACTATCCAACCATTACATCCCCAGGGTAATTACAGCTATTCTAAGGATGCTATTATACAGCGTGCACAATGCGCAGAATGGGACCTACAATTTAATACCTTTCAGAGACGCATCAACTACACATACTAGCACAGGCTGGTGAACTACCGACCTCATACACTCCCACAACCCATTTTGGGTCCTGACCCACGGAGGCAGAAACACTGCAGTGCAGGCTTGTGTACGGGTGATGTGCGCTATTGTCCAATATTGAACGTGAGCCACACTGGTGCAGACTGCAGGACGGTGAATAATTGGCCACGGGGTTGCCAGGGCGGGAAGGCTTTTCAGTTGGCAGGGCCTCTGCCGCCTCGTCACCCGGCAGCGCCTCCTCCGATTGGTCGGGAGTCTGCGGCTTGCCCGGGTGTTATATTGCAATCGTTTAGCAGATGTTCTCGGGGAGAGAGACTTACAGCTGTGTCAGTGGGAGCAGCCCTGGTGAGCACACCGCTCAGCTGGTGGGTTACAGAGGGAGATGAAGCAGTGGCAGACTGCACACATTAAAGATGGGGGGGGGCGCACACGCTCTGAAATACAGCTTGCGCGCTCTGATGTAGATGTAGAGGCAGACATGACAGGTCCCATTACTGTAAATCATTCCAAATTTGGGATTAAAAGAAACGTTTTAATAAAGTAATACTTGCACACGGATAAAAACCGGTTTCAGTTAAAGCAGATAATATCATCTTTCAGCCTCTAGGGAATGCTTAAACCAGCCATAAAAGCATAAAAACATAGGGCTGTTTTATGACTAGAACAGACCATTCGCCTTATTCTGGCTCGTCATTTTAGCAACAGTCTGGAGAGTGTTTTGTACTGCTTTTGTACTGCAATAGCCTCTGATGGCAAGCCACTTATTTTCTTATGAAAACAACCATAAATCCATTACTGGCTAAAATACAAATTATAAGCCAGTTATTTATCAACAGGCATGTCACATAATCAGTAAGCCAGCAGTACATTTGAAAATAAGTCTAATAAATACCTAATAAAGTGCTCACTGAGTGTATATCAAGAGGACTACGCATATAATCAAAACTATTCACACAGATTTCTGTTCAGAAAGGCCCAGATGTAAATGCACACAGCAGTTGCATATTTTGTTGGCTGCTCTAAGTAACAGTTGCTTACACAATACAAACCCATTAACATCAGATCCCTGTTGTGAGCAGAGGGAACATAAACAGCAATCGAATGCTCAGTGCATTCGCTATTTCTTATATCAAGGCTCAATGCAAAGATTATATCTGCATTATACAACTGTCTGCAATAAAGTTTACGTTCTCACATTTTAGGTGGGTGAGGCTGTATATCTTCCACTGCATGATTTTAACTAAATACCGTTGACTGGCACCTGCCTTTTAAAAGGCAATCACGACACACAGATTGTTTCTTAAGCAGGTTTACAGCCATTTTGAAATATGGCCGCTGTGATTGCCAGAGGGGGGGTGGGGTGAAATGTGCTTACACACTTTAAATTGACAGACATTTACAGGAAGGCATTACACCAATATGCTGATATGTTTAAGGCGCCATACACAGCTCCTGATGAATTACCAAGCGCTAGGCCACCCCGGATTGATTAATCAGAGGAAATGGCTCCGGTCTGTGCCAGAGTAATTAAAAAGAAAAAAAAAAAAAATGTCACAGGCTGACAGTTATGGTTGAGCCCTGCACAGTGACAGAAAGCCACTCACACTGAGGTAATCAGTTAAATCTGGATGGATACAAATCTGGGGGTTGATCAAAGAGAATAGAGAATAAACCTGACCAACATGGCAATCGAGATGCACATTAATAGATTTTTCTGAAATGTCCTTGATCCTTCTCCAGCAAATTTGACTGGGAAAACAAAATTTAATAAACAGTTATTTACATTTTTACAGCACTTTGTGTTCTGACTCAATATGGACCCGCAGAGCTGGAAGAAGCAGTTTCAATTCTCTCCCAGGTAAAAAAGGTGGTAAACACCAACACAGTGATTTCAGATTACAACCATTACTTTCCGCAGGATCACATGAAATATCTTTATTCACTTAAACTTGTCCATGACACCCATCATAGATGTTAGTGGAAATACTAGTCAAATGAGGCAGATTCCCTGCAAAGTTTCACTAGTTCCGCGTAACTCTTTTTTGGAGATAAAAGGCCAGGTCACCGATTACAAATTATTCCGACAGTGAGAAACTGGCAAAGCCAGGTCAGGCACACTCATGACCCCGGCTGAAATATTTAAATGATCTTATTATCTTTGCGTCCACCCCCAGGTTCCAACCTTGAATGCTCACAAGATGAACTACAGTAAAACAGTTTCTCCCGGCAACGGCGTGAAGATCAAACGCTAGCTGCTGAGACGTGATTCTATCAGGTCCAATTCTCTGCGGTACGATGACCCAGACAAATTCTGGGGGGCATCCGAAAATGATGGAGCGCGATGAACTTTCATATTTCTCCACACCTCTCCTCCCGGGCAACTCAGGCAGAAATAGAGACCTCCAGGAGGAAGTACAGAAACCCGCCAGCTCCATTCCTGAAAAGCAGAGACTCTCTCCTTGGGAGGCTTGCCCGCTTGTTAAAAAATCAGACCGTTAATATTCACACCCGAGTTGAGAGTAGACAGTGATAGCCACGCACTATTGTTGTCTGGCAGACTCCCTTTTGTACGTATGTCTTATTTCTCTGGGAGATCTTGAATCCATTGTGTAATTTTGTGAAATGTGGCAGTCTGAAGGGATAATCACTGTTCTGCCAAAATAATTAACAAACCGTCTTAGCAATTGTGTTGTGCAGACTATGACATTAGATTGCACAGAATAATACAGTCGGAGCAAACCAAAAGACGAGTTTGTGAGAGCAATGCACTCAAGCAACATGGAACATTGGCGCATTAGCTTTTCTGGCAGTGTTAGTAACGTATCTTTTTCTCACAAGCAACTGCTACCGGTTATTAACAGGTTGACAGAATTGGCACATGGTGATACCAGTAACTGTTGTCTAAGCAAGTGGCTATCAAACAGCCAAAAATGGATATAGAAGTAGGTCATGAGCATAGCCAAGATGTAGACAGTTCCAACAAGGTATGGTTCTGTTTACATGCCAGAGAAGTAACATTAAGTAGCTTGCCTATAAAGAACATGTGAATCTTAACAGCATGTTCATGTGCAAGTATACATACAGGAATGTTTGTGTGATAATACACTATAACGCTATAAGACCATACTGTGTGGCTAGTTAGTAAGTTAGGCCACCATTTACTTGGTGTACATTCTCTGTTTGCTTTCTAATTTTCAATAGTAGTAAGATACACTGCAGCTGATCGTAAAAATACATTTCAGATAAATAGCTGTAATGTGAGCTGGATGAACGCTTCAGTGACGTAAGTCAGGTTTTACCAGCTTCAGCCACGGATTTGTTCAACACTGAAAAGGAACGTGTCCAAAACTGTTACAAGGTCTTAAGGTGGTAACTTGCAGGAGTGAGTTTTACATCATTTCTGGCTGAGGCTGCCTGTGTGAAAAGGGTTTCCGAATACCCTTCATGACCCGTATGAGGAGTTTAAACTGCCAGCACATACAGTAGTGCCATTAGTGCAAACTAACACCCTTTGATGTTGACTAGCTCTGTACAAAAGAAGGTCAAGTTGGCAATCCGTTAAATTGCCCACCGCTGTGCTCTGTGATCTATTATTAAAACTTTATCTGTAATCATTAAGTGCATTCGCTCTTTCCTGTTCATGACATTAATTCCAGTCATTTTAATCATGTCCACCGAGATTGTGATTATGGCACAGTTCATTTAAAATGAAAAACAATAATTCTTTGAATTTTGTGTTATTTCCCAGAGTCAATAACTCTAAAACTCTAAAGACTCATACTTAATGTAATCAGGCGGCTGGCATTTATATAGTGCCTTTATCCAAAGTGCTGTACAATTGATGCTTCTCATTCACCCATTCATACACACACTCACAGCGATTGGCTGCCATGCAAGGCACCAACCAGCTCGTCAGGAGCATTTCGGGGTTAGGTGTCTTGCTCAGGGACACTTCGACACAGCCCGGGCGGGGGCTTCGAACCCGCAACCCTGTGACTGCCAGACGACTGCTCATACTGCCTGAGCCATGTCGCCCCATAATCAGTAACGCAGACGGAATCACACCAACCATCACCTAAACCCCACTACAGACTACAGGCCCCCCCACCGAACCAAAACATCGACCACACCGCACATTTTTTTCAGAAGAGCATTAATGCGGAATGATGTTCTCCGGTCTCTTCCTTAACAGGTGACCACGAGAGCCATTGGAGGAGGTTAATGGGTTGCAGAGCCGGATTCTATGCTAACACTCCATTTACAAGACAGTCGCTCACAGTGGTAAAACCAGGCCTCTCCACAGCAGCCAAGGGGTCGGTGATGCAGCATCTATTACTTTGACAAATGAGCTGTACACTGGAAAGTGTTGCTGGATTCCTCCTCACAAAGCTAACCAAGCCCCCCCCCCCACCCCCCCCCCCCCGCGCAGGCGATTTCGGTGCAGACAAATGGCTCCCTTCCCGCGCAAATGGATTCACTGCTATCTGAGCTAAGAGTAAATAACGCTCCGTATTAAAATGCCAATTAGGAGGGGCTGAAAGGGAACTTTGCTTTCGCGAAATACGTACCGTGTTGTACTACCCATATACCGAACAGATTTTTTTCCCAAAACACGTCCTTCCTGGGGAGGGTTTGAGCGAAAGTATCCACTTTAATGGTTGATCTGGTATGAGAATAAAGTGTCGGGTTCCTGCTGTGGGTTTACAGTGCTGACAGGGGCAGCAGAATGGTGTTTGGGGAACTAGGGTTCAATTCCCTGTAGTGCCATTCCCATTGTATCCTTCAGGGCACTTAGATAGATCTTTGCATTTATATACCGTAGCACTATTCTAGACACTCAACATGCTATACAGTGATCTGGGGGGAACTTGCCTCAGCCACCACCAATGTGTAGCACCCACCTGGGTAATGCACGGCTGCCATTTTGTGCCAGACCGCTCACCACACAATAGCTGAGGTGGAGAGAGAGAGAACAATGTTTTTGCCAATTGAATCAGGGGATGATTAGGTGGCAGGTTGAAAGAGCTGGGTAGGGAATTTAGCCAGGAAACCCTTACTCTTTGCTAAGAGCGTCATGGCATCCTTAATGACCACAGTGGGTCAGGACCTCAGTTTAACGTCTTATCTGAAACAGCACAGTGACCCTGGGGTAATTTGACCAGAGGGAATTTTCCCAGGAGGTCTCTCATCCAAGTACTAACCAAGCCCACACACACTTACAGTAGCTGCAGCCATCTGGCAGGAGCAGGATGCATGGTGGTATTGCTGGCTGCTGTATTAATGGATTGTATGTACAAGTGCAATCTGTATAGGTTTTTCTGGCAAAGAGCGTCTGCTACATTTAAAAAGGAAATGTGTCGGATCTGCTGCATATAGGTAGGTAAAAAATTCAGGCAGGGAAATGTGTGTGTGTGTGTATGTCTGTGTATGTGTATGTGTGTATGTGTGTCCCTGGACAGCAAACCACAAGTGACACACACCAAACACTAAATCTTCTTACTGGATCAGTTGTAAAAAAGAGGAGAGGGGCAGGCAAGTGCTGTCAGAAAGAGAACTACAGCTTTATATAGAATAGCAAGACAAGGTCCCATTCTGCTGGAGAGAACGGAAACACAGAGTGGTCCCCTGAGGTTGTAATTGGTGTATCTGTGGTTAGAACTCAAGCATACAGAGCTGGTGGTAAATGACAGGGTTGTGAATTGTGACAATCGAAGGGTATAAATCGATACGTACAAGCTGCTGTAACCACATTTTTTCGAAACCGGTAGAGGGGACTTGCCCCCACCAAGTCACATTAACAATCTAGGGACTCTTTGTCCGAGGCCTTTTTCCACAACAGAAATTGTGGCACACAAAAAAATATATGCCCCCTCCCCTTCCCCCAACCCCACGACAAAGCCAACTGATCCCACAGAAGAATAATTTAGTTTATTACGTTAATAATTCAACAATTCATGAACGGTAAGTGATTGTAGTCGGGCTTTGTTTGGGGAAATGACTGACAGTTTTTGTAGCTGACTGAACACTACTCTGTGCTAGGCAGTTGAACAATGTACCATTTTAGCATGGCATAAACTGAATATCTCTGGCCACAACTCGAATGCTATCCAATTTCAAAGCTCCCCAGTCTGAGGGCACTCGAGAGGAAGATACATGTACGGCAACATCCCCACGGCTGTGTGATCAAAATCACTGGGGACCGTGGATGCCAGTTTCAGAGAGACAAACTGGATTTATTTTGTGGTCGAGTGAATGTGTAAAATGTATTCCTCTGTTTACTTGTATATTCCAGAGACTTTGCCTAAAACAGCTAGAGCCCTCAGATCCCACAGTCAAATTCAGAGCCCAAGAACTTTTTTTAACCAATTGTCCCACTTTAGCTAGTTTAGTCCAGGGGTCTCCAGTCCTGGAGGGGTGCAGTCTCTGCTGGATTTTGTGATTTCCTCTCAATCAGCAGCCAATTTAGGCCTCGGGAACAAGGTGTGTGGACTCTTTAGCCAATCAATGGCTTCAATTAAGCACTTAAGCACAGGAAGACATCAAAAACCAGCAGACACAGCAGCGCTCCAGGAATTCAGTTTGAGATTGCTGCATTAGTTGAGAAGAAGAGAAAGTCTATGTACAGATTGAACATATTTATTTAGTTACTCCAGTCCCACTCACCCAGCGCTCTATTAATAGAAAAAGATGACAGTGCTGTTTATCGCTGCCCTGTCATCGTAAATGATATAGACTTAAAATCGTTGCCAATATGCTGTTGGAAAGCTTTGAGTCAACCTCTCAGGTCAGCGCCCCCATGAGCTATACAAAGAGCTTCAATGATTAGGTTGCATTGATGTGCCAATTATCCATGTGAAGACCTCTATGAATGGTAATGACATGGTATTGCTGATTTCATTACTGAACTATCCGTCGATAAGTGTAATGCCTGCTCACTTTGATAATGTGTCTTCTTTATAAACGGCCCAGGGAGTGGGGAATGTCTGCTTACGTTAACATGATGTGAATTATAATGAAAAGAACTAGATACAGATAAGGTAAAAAAAAAGAAAAAAGATTAAACTGAATCATTTACTTTGTCTGAATCAGGGGGGTCCAATCTTATCCAAAAAGGGCTGACGTGAGGGCCTGTTTTTGATTTAGCCCAGCCACCAGACTTGAGTGAAGAACATGATTAGGCAATTAGTTCAATCATGTGTCATAGTACTGGGCTTAAGCAAAGAACCTGCACCCACATTGATCAATTTCATATAAAACTGGACACCCCTGGTCAAAACTGGGCTTTGTTTTTGACGCTCATTACCTGGTCGTGCTGAGAGACGGTGCTCACAAGCACCACCACATTTGGCTCTGGTATACGGTCATTGTCATTCAGACCTATTTCAATGTAAAGTCAATCACACAATCGCAGTCAAAATACGAAGTCAATAATTTTTCCCACAAGAACATTTAGTCACAAATGCCTGTGTTTTTTCTTCTGCTAATGTCTCCTGATTTTCCCCAAGTCATTGCGTTATTAGGACGATACAGTAATACAGTAATACTCAGTGGTCGATGTAGCAGCCACTTAATCCATATTCTGTCTCCAGTCAGTGGTCTAAACTCACGATAACAAGGGCAAAGCAAGGAGAGGGGGTGCCAAGCAAGTGTTGTAAGTGACAACCAAAATATTTGGCAACACATTGTGCGAAAACCCACACTCCTCAACTCAAGACAGCCTTTCTGATGACGATCAGGAACAACATCTCCATTGCAGTTAAAAGGTGTGAGGATAATGTGGATGCCGCGCCACCATAAGCTAATGAATATTTTGGGAATGGAATTCAGGTGTTTAATTCACAAGCTGGCGAGGCTCAAAGGGATTTGCGCGCAATTCAGAGAGGACCCTGGGAGAAGCTGGGGCCACATTAGCATCCCGCGGCAACGTCGCGAGCCCTCGTGTGTAATCCCACCGGCTTTACACAGAGTCCTATTTAGAGCAAATAAACTGGAACACATTCAGCTACTCCTTGAAAATATCTGCAGATGATATAATGCAATTTGCTTGGGCAATGACTGAGTGCATCTCTGCGTCGATGAGCATACGAGCCCGGTCATGCCTCTAATTTTCCGACTGGGTGGGTGAATCAGGCGTAAGACCACCGCGGTCCGCTGGCTGGTGATCACGGGGTATGAACTCGACCCCGAGTAATGAATGTTCTGTGACCTCGTGAAGATTCAGAGGTCAGGATATCTTCTAATTCCAGGAAGGCTTACACTGCTGCTGAAGACGGCGAGACCTTGCGCAAACTTCCCCCCCATTACCCCGAAATAACAAATCACACAAAGACCCTCAAAGCGCCAGGTTCAGACTCTTCTGTCATTACTTTCCCATGCATGTCAACGGCAATGGTGCGAACCTCAAAGGGAACCTGCGGTTCATCACTGTCGAGCCGTAATGTCTTCTCCACTCAGTTTCCAATAAATAGTTATAAATGTCATGCGGAAAAATACAATGTTCTGAACTCGCCCTCAGACTCTATTTGTCTCCTACCTCAGCGCACCCATTATAAGCCTTTACATCATTCCTGGTTAGAGAAATCTGTGCCACTGTTCTCGAAAATGTCCTTAGGAGGGGAATAAAGCCAAGGCAAAAAAAAAGAAGGAAAAAGGCTGCCTCTGCTGATGACCAAGCCGCCAGTCTAGACAGGAAGTGGGGGTATTTGTTTGTTTTCTGGCTGGAATCAATTTGGCCACAGTACGTGAAATGTTCCCCTCCCTGCACCTGAAATGGCTGGAGGGGCGGAGGAGGGAGGGCGAGCGAGCTGCAGAGGGTGACATTTGAGTGACGAGTGTCCCGCCCACGTCCCTGGACTCCCGCCCGCCGCCACGCGCAGTCTGAAGGTGAGGTGCCGGAGCGACAGGATGGGGTGTGGCGCACGCCTGCGCAATATTTCAAATCACACATTATCCAAAGCATGATATGAATCATCTCCACCAAGGGCTGAAATAGCTTGGTGTTTTGTCTCTTTTTCTCTTTAATCGTACCTGATGTGCTAGCAAACAACAGTCCGAGACCATCTGATGTGCTCCCAGGGGTTGATAAGACAGCCAATCGGAAGCAAGGTCATACAGCTCCTACAGTTCGCGATCATGTGGTTCGTTTTCGCCAATCGCGTGGAAGCTGCAAGGCCTTGCTGCTGATTGGCTGTCTCATCAGCGCCCAGTAGATGTCGGCGGTGTTTTTTTCCGGAAGAAATTCACATGATTACGTTTATCTGTTGATTATGACACTGCTTTGCTGAGGCCAAGGCCCTGTGTTCAGAGACAGCCTCTCACAGTGGGCCGGAGTCTGGGCAGACAAAGCCCAGCTGCCCTGCTTACAGACCCCTGACAGCCCACATTTAGACATGTCACAGCTTCAGCTCGCGTTAAAATAGATGCACGCGCCGAGATATCTGCTCGACATGCTCGTGATTTGGTACGTTACCGCAGCCTTGACCTTGCGGTAATGGCCATGTACGGCACGTATCACACAGCACGGCTGAATACATCTGCACCGCTCAAACAAATACAATCCATCACCACCCCAACTTGGGTTCTGCTGGCCTGGAACTAATAGGGCTGAGAGAAGTTTAGAGAGGGAGATGTGCCACTCAGATCCTCCAGGAAAGGCAGAGGAGAAAAGCAGCATTCAGAAAAGTGAAACTGCTTTTTTTGTTAAACTGAATGGTTCCTTTGCTCAAACAGATATGCACTAACCTGACGGCAAAGAGAAGCTGTGATAGGATAATTCCCATGTAGCTTTCTACTGTCCATATTTGGACACTGTATAAAGACAATGTTAGAGCACTGTATTATTCTTCACAGAACATACATAACACATAGAAAACGTCAGATTACGAAGCTCCCTCATGCTCTGATCTGTGAGTCATGTCTTCAGGGGGCTGTCAGCATGGATTTGGGATTATTTAAGGGGGCAGAAAAGATACATTGTAAAATATTCTGTATGAAACATTTTCTGAATAAAAAACATTTGATCAAAAACTGAGAAAAAAGAAAGAACATGAAAATTGTATTGTAAGGATGCCAGGATTTGGATATACTACGTCTATAGCTGCAGCCTAAACGTATAATGGCAGCTAGGAGTATTGAGGCTCTCAGAACAGCCATTTTCACAACAGGAGTAAAACATAAATACAGACATTAGTATGAGATACTTACGACTTACCAATGATGTATTACTGAAAGTGAGGTGAACTGGGTACCAGCAATGGCTAGTAGAGCTTAATGATAGCAATAATAACAGTGCTCACAGTGCAGGAAAAAAGAAAAACAGCAAGCACATATTTTTTCATTTTTTATTCACTAAGGTGTGATCCTTGCTAAGGTGTCATATTTTCACTTGGTGTATGAGTCTGGCATACAGCCCTCTCCTCAATCCAATCACAGCACAGCTTGCGTTTCAATTTCGGAGCCGAAAAACTCACATTATACTTAAAATTATTGCTCAGAAATTAAGGACGAGGCACTGCGTATCCTCTTTGGTTTCTGGTTTTCCCCCGGCATTTTAAGGATAGCGGGGGCTCTAGCTTTAACGACTCCCGATCAACAGCGTTACCTAAATCTCACGACCGGAAGCAGAACTGCACCAGTGTTGTTAGGGAACTCGATGTCTGATGTGCACCGGCATTCGTAACGTCGTAATTACAGCATTTCTTCGCAGTCCAGATGGAATAATTCTTTGGGTTTACAGATGGTGCGCTCTGGGCTATTTATCTCTGCTCATCTCCCAGCCATTCATAGGCATCCACCATAATGGGAGGACACTAATCAAATAATTAGCCATGATGTCTTTTCTTGCCACACAAACTGCTTTCTGTTCTATTTAGCCAGAATCTATTTGAATGATGATCTATTTGAGCGACTGTAATATCTGATAAGCAATTTTCCCCCAATTCTACAAGGTGCACTTCTAGTAAAGTTTAAACGTCCGCTAAAGCAGAGAGTTGATTTGCTGTTATGTGTAAATAATTGGGAAATATGCCTCCTATTTTAAGATGGATTAGGAGGCATTAAAGCGGTTATTTCATGGAAATTATGCACGGATTTGGATGTGGCACAGACTGAAATCAGAAAAAGTCTGGGCTAAACTGAGTTGTCACAATTCATGGCACCAGTGAATTAAACAGAAAGAAATGGTACAAATAACTGGAGTGGGGTCATAACACACATGGCGGTACTACATTGTCGCTCTCTGAGAAATGATGATGATTGCTACATTTATCCAAAACTCAGTGTTCTTGAATAAGAGCCACTTCACTGTGGATTTCTACATGTTAATCACCAAACAGCCGTCTGTAAGGAGGGAGGGAGAGAGAGAGAGATACCGAGAGAGAGAACAACATGCAGAGAGAGAGAAACAGAGAGAGAGAGAACAATACACAGGCAAAGAGAGAGAAAGAGAGGGAGGGAGGGAGAGAGAGAACAACACAGGCAGATAAAGAGTGAGAGAGGGAGAATAAAATAAAGGTTAGAGGGACAGAGAGATGTGGAGAGAGAGCAAGATAGGCAGAGGGAAAGTGAGAGAGGGAAGAATAAACGAAAGGGTAGAGAAACAGAGAGACAGAGAGATTTATTTTTTGTTATTGTCGTTTTTTTGTGAAAATGAACTGCGCATTTACATTCCCCATTCTGACTGTGGCGTAATGTGGTGGCAGGCCCATAAGTGCCCCTCAGTGGGGCAGTTCAATCTGCAGCGTGTCACGTCTGAATTTCAGCGAGAGCGATGAGGAAGCATTACAGGACGCACGCAGTGGCACCCTGTGGCCCGGCTACACATCGTCCTGCTCGAGCCACGCTCTTATTCACCGCCTGTCTGGACCTGCTTTCCTGTCAGCTCAGCCTCTGGTCCTACACTGAATTAATGCACACTCTGGAGAACAAGGGTTTATGGGAAATGTAGTGCACATAATATTTCAAGAGTAATGTTGCACTAAGATACAATTGTGTGGCTACATTCCTTTGTTTGCTTTATGCAACTCAAACTAAAAGGTCACTATGCACCAGAATACATGTGTATACTCTATATACACTCACAACATATTAATAAATTATAATATATCCCAACAGGATTTTTTTTTTTTTCCTTACAGGTCTTTAATAAGCCGTTGAGTGTAAGCTGTTAAACTACATCTTTCCCAATGGGGTTCCCCTTTGATGTTCACATGCCCATGTAACAGGTACATTTACACAGCACACACACATACACACACACACTTACACATACGCTCACTCACTCACTCATCCTGGGTGTAGGTTCCTGACCTTTCATACACTACGGTATGTTCCCGTGGCTTAGAGACTGAGGAACTCTACCCATCCCTCCAGTAATAAAGCTCTGCAACACAAACCTAGTGTTCATTATCCCTTTAAGGTGTGATGTTACAAATATGTGATCAGAATGTTCTTAAGTTAACATTCTAATGCTGATGTAACAATCAATACTGCTAATTATAGAACACTGACTAAGAATTTTCAAAAACATTCCATAAACCTACTCTTCAAAGGGTTAAATCAGGAAGCTCTGCAGGGCCCACCCCATTCCAAGGTGTTGTACTCTATTCTATTGCGCATATCGCTGGGAATGTCCCTATCTACAGTCCCGGTGCCGGATTTGTGATTTCAGCGCTGTGTGCCGAGTACACAGTCAATCAATATTTTTGTTTTTGTGCCATTAACAAACAGGTCACGGTGGGACTCACAGTGCACATTTTCCAGAGTGAATCAAAAAAATAAAATAACATCTGTGCCAATGCGGGGAAAACTGGAAAATCATTCCCTGACCCCTGAGTGCGATCCCTTGGTTAATGTGATCCGCATTAGTTCCAGCGCTGTGTGTGCAGTGACTGCGGGATCAGTGTTGCGTGTTGTGATCGTACGGATGCTGTGCAGAGTAATGACCACCACATATGTTTACGATGTCGCGCCCTGGTCTGATTGGCTCTGCCGTATTCAGCAGGGGACAGCCACTAGCCTAGAGGCTAAGGTGCATGACAGGGACCCAGAAGGTTGGTGGTTCAATCCCGGTGTAGCCACGATAAGATCTGCACAGCTGTTGGGCACTGAACCACACATTGCTCGAGGAAGGATTGGCCTCTTGTTAGTCTTAACTATGTTATGTTAGATAAAAGCGTGTATTCCTGCCTTTCGCCCAATGTATGCTGGGATAGGCTCCAGCTTCCCTGCGACCCTGTTCAGGATAAGCGGGTTCAGATAATGGATGGATGGATGGATGGATATTATTATTTATTCAGGAGGAGGCTACGAGGGGCAGCCTAGTCTAGGCTAGGCTAGGGGGGCAGACTGAGTCAGCCAGAGCGGTGATTTCACGCTGCGGTTGGTCCTGTTCCTTGTGTCCAGGACTGTGTGTGGCGGCCCTGGGGTCCAGCGTTCTGGTTTCGGCATGATAGGGGCAGGGAGAGGAAGGGAGCACGAGCCCAAATACATAGGATTAAAAAAGCAAATAAATCCATATCGCGTCACGGCAGAAGCGGGGGTTTATACGGCGGGGCGACGCGCCGGCACTCCGGAGAAGCTTCCGGAAACCGCGGGATGATAAATAGGGCTGTTGAAAGTGCTCCGCTGTGTCCCACTGTGGCTCTCCACAATATTTCATTTACTCCGAGTCATTCCTGAGCCTGGGAAAACGCTCTCCACTCTCCGACGCAGCGAGAGAGCCGCCTTCAGCAAGGACTGTGTCAGCAAGATCTCTGCCAGATAGCTCTGTACGGTCTACATCAGAAAACTTTATTCAGTCAGTGTCAGTCAGCTTATGTACTCCAGCTCAGAAAACTTTATTCTGCGGACGTCACTCTGCTCTGAATGATCCAGCTCCGTCATCAACAACGTCACTCAGACACACGCTCCCTCCCGATCGCCAGCCTGTCCCAGCATGCACCTCACTGGGACAAACATGAACACACGCACCAACACACGGGCAGACGCAGACAAACAGAAGCAACATGCACACAGACACACACAGACAAACAGAACCAACATGCACACATACCCACACGCAGACAAACAGAAGCAACATGCACACAGACACACACAGACAAACAGAAGCAACATGCACACAGACGCACACACAGAAACACAGAAGTAACAAACACAGACACATACACACACATTCACGAGCCCGCACATACAAAGGTACACACATACATGTGTACACACATACACACCCACACACACACACACACAAACGTACACATACACGCACAAGCACACACATATACACACATGCACACAAACACACACAAACACACACACACACACACACAAACGTACACGTACACGCACAAGCACACACACATACACACATGCACACAAACCCACACAAACACACACACACACACACACACACACAAACGTACACGTACACGTACACGTACACGTACACGTACACGTACACGTACACGTACACGCACAAGCACACACACATACACACATGCACACAAACCCACACACACACTAGAACACACACCAGCACCGGTACGACCTCTTCCTGTACTAGCTCAGAAGAACACATGGACCAGCTACATCCCGCCCACGACCGTACACAAAGTTGCAGAAGCCCGTCTACTCCAGGGGATATCGGCGACGTTAGCGGCGGGGCCTACCCGTCACTTTGAGCTCCGTGGTCCGCCGCACCACCCTGCTCCCGTACGTCAGCTCGCAGGTGTAGTTCCCCCCGTCCTCCTCCTCCACCTCCGGGATCCACACGCTGGTGGTGTTCACGGCGATGGAGCTCCGCCAGGTCTTCTTCTGACACTCCTGGAGGCGAGGAACGAAAGTGTGAATGGAGGCGCTGGCTGCCAGGCCATCTGCCTCCACTCCTCTGCACATATGCTTTTAGGTCCTAATTAGGTTAATTAATTGGTTGAAATCAGCCACAGGTTACCTGAGGTTAGTGTCACTGTACCAGCCTGGAATTGCTTCGCTGAATAGACAGTGGGGGATATATGTGTGCGGATTATATACAAAGCATAAGCTGTCCTTCATATGCTGTTGAATTTTCCTGTGGAAATAAATAATGACTTTCCTGTCTACACCTTTTTTTTTGCCAGCACTATTTCCAGCCCGTGTTTCGAGCTAAAGAATTACTATTGAGTTTTAGTGAAGAGCTGCTGAGGAGTGACCTCAGGTTAGGAACATGAAAGAATTTATAGCGCTTCTTTGAGGGTTTAGATAACATTGTCTGTCTCTTAAGCAGCAGGCTGTAGAAAGCACTGCTCCAGGAGGTTGTCTGACACACACATTCACGAGCCAGGTATCGCTAGTTCTACAGAGAAACAGCTACACCTGCATTCAGCGACAATAACTTCCATTCTCCCCTGTGCGGACCTACACACCCCGCTGTTTAGGTCGAGGCTACGGCTGGGTTACTGCGGCGGTTGTTACGGTTATTACCTTATACCAGGTCATCATGGGCTGCTTGTACGGAGCCAGGTAGTCGTCGATGTCGGGGCAGGTGATGGTCTTGCTCTTGGTGATCTCGGCCTTCTCCAGGTGCCGGATCTTGCTGTTGAAGCACAGCCCGTCGTCGTTGTCCTCCACGGTCAGGGACATAGACACCTTCATGCAGTACGTGGAGTTTCTGAAGGAAAAAAGAAAAACAAAGGTGAGTGTCGCCTCAGCTTTGCTTATCTGGCAAGATAAAGACATTGAATTTCAATAGGAACTTGTCACTTTTTAAATAATAATAATAATAATAATGATGAGGTGGGGTAATTTGTCCTCTGCATCCATCCTAGTTATTAGGAGCAGTGGGCAGCCACCGTGCAGTGCCCGGGGAGCAATGTGGGGGTTAAGGGCCTTGCTCAAGGGCCCAACGGCTGAGCGGATCATTTATGGTGGCTAAATCGGGATTTGAACCACCGACCTTGCAGCTCCTAGTCATGTACCTTTACCACTACACTACAGGCCACCCACACGTTGTTGTGACACGTCATGAGTGACAAACTCCAGTCTTAGAAATAGGTCTTAGGGCCGCAGTGTCTGACGGTTTTCTGTGTGTCTCAGGACGACTGAGTAATGTAAGTCCACACGACTTGTTCTCATGGCCTTAACTGGCTGCTGATAGCAGGCAAACACCTGCAGACACTGTGGCCCTTCAGGTCTGGAATGTTTTCCCTGCTGAAAAAATCAGCTCCAGCTAGGTTTTGAAACAGCTGGTAGCTAACTGACCAGTTCAGACCAGCTTCCAGCTCGACATGGTTTGACCAGCCCAAGCTATGTTTTGAAACAGCCGGTAGCTGGTTGACGAGCTACCAGCTCAGGCAAGCTATCAGCAATAGCTGGCCTACCAGCTCACGCCCAGCTAGACCAGCTTATCACCAGCTTGACCAGCTCAATTTTCAAGCTGACCAAGCTGACATAACTGGATTTTACAGCAGGGTTCTGAAGGTTTTCACGCGTCAAACGTTCTTGTTTGAATTCCTTAAATGAAACACTTTGATGATTACCACAGTGCGGTGACAGTAGGACCAGGCAGGCTGAACTACTCCCTTCATGTGCCACCTCGCTCAACAGGCCGAAGACACGTGCGACACCGCGCCTTCGAAGAAAGCGCCCGCGTGGCCGTGAGAACGCGCGAGGTGGCCGGCGGTGCGCGGGAGCCGCGTGTCAGTCCCTCACCCGCTGAGCAGCGGACCTTGCTGAGCAAACGAGGCTCGTACCGTGTCAAGATTTATCATTCAGCGCGAAACACGTGTTTGGCTCCGAGGCAGACATTGTGCATCTCTCTGCATCTCTGCGTGCGTGTTTGTCTCGCGGCTATGCCGCGGAACGCCTGGGTCGGCTCCGGTAAATGCGAATGTCATAACTGAGCTCCTCGTCTCGTTGGAAATGATTTATTCTGAAATATTGGGCGCAAACAGGTGACCGAAGTGTCGGAGGCTGGTGGTAATCTCATCTGTAACAGGAACAGAAGGGCGCACGTGTGTTGTCAGACATGAGCCGCACTGTTAACTGGGGAAACCGAAACACAATTTTTAAAATAAATAAAAGAGTATGCAAAGATGCTCAGTTCTTTACAAATGTTTCTATGTTGTATTCTACAAATGCACTGGTTTTCCAATGTAATGAACATGTTTCTGGTTAATGCCATCATCAGCATGGACATTATGACAGTTTTCTTTTGTTAAAACAGCATTTGGCAGTCCATCATCAAGTAACAAGTAGTGTTAGCATCAACAAAATGTCATACGGTATACACGTGGGAATTGAAACAATAAACTCTTCTTGACAAAAAAGCACAATCACTTTCGACAGAAGTGTGTGCGGTGGTGGGGGGGTATGCATATTCTTTTAAGCTTTTAAGTATTCCTTACATGGAAACAAGAATATACTGTAGAATAAGAAATTAAATAGTCAAGGGAAGTGTTCAATTTAAAAAGGATGCAGTTAAAGTTGGGTATGTGCTGCATAGGCACCCAACAAGAAAGGTCTAAGAAAAGACTCACAGTAAATTGGATATAATTACCAAGGCACACGTGACTATTTTTTTTATCAATCACTGAAAGTGATCTAGCTACTTTACTACAGAGGCAGGCACTTATAACCCTCAGTTGGAAATACAATGCATATAATGCACGTTATTGAAACCAATAAAGAACACAGCTCATATTAGCAATTAAGGAGTACCTGATTAATTAAGAGTTTAAAAATACAGCAACAAAAAGGCTAGACAGATGTTGTGATTATTGATGGCAAAAGAATAGGATATTTTTGAGAGTTCTGGCTCAGACAGCCCGGAGATGCACACCATTGTTCAAGTGTCGTGCCTGCAGTCTTAATTCCTTCTCACAGAAATTATGTCCGGATGAAAACCTTTAAGTAACACCTCTCTGATTTAATTATATGCTTAATGGTGAGGGATTCAGATTTGCTGCCAATGGATATTTTAGATTTGCAATACAATATGCCAGCCCTGTAATTGTATCCTGCTGACTCATTATAATCATGTACATCTGGTCCTCCGAGAGAGCTTTTGATAGGCTGTCAATGGCAAACACATTTGCATACACTCCCCCTCCCCAAATATTCCTAAGGTATCATGTGAAATGTACTTTTCAGCATACCAAAAAAGTAGCAAGAGGTATTGGTCCCAAATTAAACATCTCACTAGTCCAGAGTCTAAGGCCCTGTTACTCAAATCACGGTCCTTAAGGGCCAAAGGTTTTCCACCCTCCATTTACCTAGGAGTCAGGTGTGAAGTAAGTTTGGCCAATCAGTAGCATTAATTACTCAGGTGAAAAGAAAACCAGGGCTTGGATTTGGATTTGAGGGCCAGATTGGAGTATCCATAAACACTAAAAGGTACAGCACTGCTGTAAACACCTGAAAATGGATAACACAGACATGTGATGTACTGGTCTTCACTAACACCAAACACCAATAGAGCAAAGGTTCACTGTGGCCCTGGAGAGCTGCTGGGTACACAGGGTTTAAAGGTTTAACACAAAATGGCCGTGTTCCTATGCAGGTCTTGAACCAATTCCTCTTTTTCAATCACTATGGAAACCTGAGGCTGTAGACTTTGCCAGTCTGCACGATACTGAACAGGTTTGGGGTGTGTGTAGCACCCCCACCTCTCCGCGATTTGCCCACCGTTGGGACTTTTCAAGGGGAAACGACGCCGATGAAATTGCATGATTTATTCACAAATTATGAACCTCATTCTTTAAGCCCGTCAACAGGCTCTTGAACATGCAATTATTGGAAAATGAGGCTGTGGATTCCAGGCCAATTATGCTGAGAGACCCAAGAATTAGTCACTGAAGTTCAATTACTGGCAGGAACCTCCGCTGCCACCACGGAGGCCAGGACCACCACAGCCCTGGCTCCGATTTAAGGTATTTGAGGAGTTTACATAAATTCACACATTACCCCTGTGAACATAACTCAAGTGTGAGATGGCCTGGCTGTCGAGCGGTGAGGACTGCGGAATTTAACAGAACCTTGATATATCACGTTCAACGAACGTTACGAATCGCCGCTGTTTGGCAGAATGTCAGAATCACACACATAATTACATATTAATGATTTTCACAAAGTTCCCAAGCACTGCCCTCAAAAACTCATTAAGGAACACTGACTGCATGATATCTCACTTATGCAGGCAACAGTCCTAAATATCATTTTACTGAGCAGAGACTACATACCTGCCTATGGTCCTAATTGGTGTTACTCATAAAATGTCTACTTTACTGTGAGCTTCATGAAAATATATCTATAGGTAAATATGACAGTTAATCGTGTGATCCTTGACTAATATTTTATTAATGGGGTTCTTTCAAATTAGTTTATGAAGAAAAATAACAATCTAGAATATCCCTATGACCTCTCATACTGTAAATGGCTTTCTTTGATTTAAAAAAAGCACTGTATTTCATATGATACACTAACTGGAAAAAGCAGAAAATCTTTTAGCTCATTAGCTGTGAATGAATTTGTAACCAACGTGACGGAACAAATATTGCATCTTTTAAATATAATCTGCCCATGATTGTTCAGAAAAAAGAGTCAAAATATGAAGTAAAAATAATAATTTTATCTACTGGGAAAGAATAGCAAAGCATTTAGTGACAAATAAAGCTACTTATGCAAATAGAGACAATATGTTCCTTTCATAATGTTCCTCTGAGATCTTAGAAACAATAAACAAATATCGGTGTTAGGGAAACTGTCCCTTGATTCGATTTTCTCTTTTCTTTTTGTGTATTCACTGTCCTTTCTTAATGTTTACGATTAAAGCCACCTCACAGATCGACAGTCTGAAGCAATTCACTGCTGGATCAATGGCTACATTCACCACCCAAGGTCAACGAGGTGCTGGTTTTAGCGGGCCTGTCCTTTTGGGGAATGGAAAATCTCCTCAAACCTGCTTACGCTGCAGGCTCCTTTCTGCTCCGCGCCGCGCTGCCATTAAACACCGGCGGCCATTGTTCCCGCCATCTCCACGGCAACAGGAGTTAACAAAGTGGTGATTTAGAGAAGCCGGTGGCGGAAAGGGGAAAAGCCGTTAGCGGAAGGGGCCTTAACGAGCGTCCTCGTTCTCGGCCGAGGCTTCCTGTCTCCTGCTCGTAATTATGACGGGGGGCGATCAGGAAGCGTTCCGCTCCTGAGAACACTGTCACACGCAGCAGAGCGCAAAGTCTTACCGGCCAGTGTGACGCCGAGTGACTGAGCCCTGGGCCTTACCGAGCCGGCCAGCCAGCACACAGAGAGCGACACATTTCCCTTAATGAACGCCGAGGAGAAACAGCTGCTTGTGTGTGAGTGTGTGTGTGTGAGTGTGCGTGTGTGTGTGTGTGTGTGTGTGTGTGTGTGCGGTTCGTTCGGGCCCGAGGCTGGCATCGGTTATGATGCGTACACTACAGCGGGTGCCGTGGGCTCGCTCAAGGCCCGCTACATTACTAAAGAGATTGATATTCAGATTGAAGCAATTTGCGGGGCTTGGGCGGCTGGTTTGATTATGAATGGTGCCATTATTTACCTTTTCGAATAAGTAAACAAAGAAATAATGAGGTTTCTCGCTACAATAAAGAGTCTGGAAGGTTCTGCAATGCACTGTCACGGACTAAAATATCTTTTCTGAATATCATTACGAAGGCGTGCGTGCGACACTAACATAAAAGTAGCAGCTAGTTTTCAGTGATTAATCCGTTAAATTATTTTTTCATTTATTTGGGGCGGTGTGAGGAATATAAGCTAAGCCTGTGCTGACATACATTTCCTTGACTTTTCTGAACTCCAAATAGGCAAAGATCCTGGTGTTTCCTGCCCTGTCTGGCTCATTATTAAGCGCTATTTGGAGCATGGTGAGTGAACTGGGAAAGGGGGGAACTGTTTTTCAGAACCAGGGGCAGTTGTTTCAGGGGTCCCCCAGGGGACTGTTCTGGTCCCCGAGGGTTTGCTCCGTGTCTGAGCAGTATTCATACACGTGTTCCGGTCAACGTGTCCCGTGGAGTATGCAGATGACCTAGTTCATCACAGAGCTGTTTTGGGTAACGCTTGTTAATTACCTAGTACTTACTGGGTAAGTACACAGCTACTTGTGTAATAATTAGTTGATTTCAGTGGTAAGTACAACAATATGTAAGCATGATGTAAATATATTTTACAGCCTGGTTAATAGTAGTTACCTCTGCAATCAAAATAGTTTCTAGTTACCAAATAAGCACCTGTTTTTTTTACGAGGTAATTAATGGGCAGTGAAATAAAGGGTTACCCTGTTTTGCAGTAGAGCTCACCCTGCGATATGTGCTTTGGTAGAACAGGGCGAAACAAACTGCCTGTCTGTCACTGAAACAATATAAATGCAATGACTGAGATTATCAGATGACCAGGCAATGGACTCACCCTTTCAGCAACTGCAGATAATGGTCAACCTGTTGAATGTGGGGAGTCCTTCAAACTCATGGGCTTTCAAATGACTTCTGATTTATCCTTTGATGCTCGTATAAGATTTCTAAGGAATTCAACCAAGAGAAAATTACTTGTGCTATTTGCTGGCCCAGAAATGAGTCTCCTTGTCCTTCAGCTGGCCAGGAGGAGAGAACTAGCGTGGTCAGGTTTTCAAAGTATATTCATAAATGTCCATCTGTCTTACCCCCCAGTGTTCTTTACTTCATATCTTGATGGTGTTATCTGATAGTACACCAACTGCAGTGCAGCAAGACACACAGACACACACAAACAGGCATATAGTTGCAGTGGTCCAAGGCATTGGAAATATAAGCCACTTGCATACAGCTTGCATTGTTCTGTCGGTGGTGTAACAATCCGGTTTCCTCTGTTGTGTCTATATTGTTATTTTATTGTTGTTTTTTAATTTCCATCATTTCTGAACTTGCAGCACATTTCCTTCTTGCATTTCCTTTAGTTTCTGTTTTTGCTTTTTGAAATTAATGTTTTGAAATGTGATGTTTGTGCTTCTGTTTTTGTAGCTGGGTTGTCCTTGTGGTCCACCGTAGGCGTGGGCACAAACAAGGATCTAGAGCTCAGATCGAATGTGAGAACGTTAACTAATTCTGCATTGACATGAAGAGGTCAAAGCCATCTGGTGTCCAATTTAGGAAGGAAAGGTACCCTTTGAAATTTTGCCAAGGGCACCAAATACTGCAGGCTAGGACTGTGCACGTACACACACACACACACACACACACACACACACACGCCATATTTAATTAAGATTGAATTTAAAAATAACTGAAACAACTTACTTTTATTAGATGTACTACTATCTCTGTCTACAGTTATTATTATCTATCTTGCAGAAGCGATCTTATGGACATTTGGAAGACTCATCAAAATTGCATCAATAAATGTTGCCACAGCAATACTAAGATGCTCACAATAAACATGAATCTGAACAGCTGGCTAATTTGTGTAACTGTGCCAAATAAATATCCTTTAATGGGCTTTCAAGTGACTTAGTAACTAAAGGCACACAGCACATGCTCAAATTGGGCTTGTCAGTAGTGTGTCTGAGCCGCTCCACAATCCCTCCTGCTTTAAAAGCAGAAATTAAAATGAGCTTTTTCCTCAGTTTAGACTGTAAGCCCCACACTAACCCACCGACGGAATTTAGCGAGGGCAAAGGTATCTGCGTGCTTGTCCTTCTGGTGTTGCTGAAAGACTGTTAGTAGGGTTAAACCTTAATGACCGCTATGCAGAGCGACTAGATCAGCCAATAAATAAGCCAAGTTACAAAGACAATAGTACCACTCTGCCTTCCGCTTCCTACTGGTCCAGGCTGACGAAGAATCTCCACAATAGGGCCAATAAATCTACCTTCGTATTATCAGACTCCATTTTAATAATGATTTAGATTAGTTATCTACCTTTGGTATATTTCTTATTTATAATTTAGACTCGATTGCTACAGGAATCCTGTACTGAGATGTACTCTGAACAGTCCTGTGCTGGTCCCGCTGCATGTCACACTGGCCATTACGTGCATGTCTCATGAGCTGGCTAGATATCTAAAGTCATTACAGAGGTCGCAGGAATAGTTACTTTTGGGTGTGGCTGATGGCGGCTCAGGGGCACGAGAAGACCAACATTAGCTATGGCTGTTCTCGACAGGAATGAACTGCCAAGCGGAGACGATTGATTTACTGTCAGAGGTCTACGGGTGCAATACGCCGTGATACATTAAGCGTAAATTTGCATCCTCCCTAGTTCCTTACTCGAGGGGGCAACCAAGCATTCCCTGTGTAACAGTAAGTGAAAGCACACAGATCGAGTTTTTAACAATTTATTTTACCAGGCAGGTTACTTACTTAATCACATTCAATTACAAATTAAATATAAATCTAAATCATTACGAGAGAAACCAAATTGCAGGGTCTTAAAAGTCATACCTGTTAACAAAGGTTACACGCACTATGTGCATAGGGGTCTGAGTACATTCTCTCAGATTGCTTGGTTTTATCTCGAAACCAGACCTTTGACCGCCATCTATAAATGTTCCAAATCCAAATTTAGTCAATTTGGATTTAGAAACATTGCTCTCAAGGTGGTGGGTGCTGGTCAAGAGATAGAGACAGGTGGGCAACGGGGGCAGGTTTCCACAGTTCTCCCTAGGTTCCTGGATGGTTACCAAGTCCTAGGTATACTGCTGTGGAAATTAGACCATTGCACCAGTCACACTGAAACAAGCAAAATAATACTGAAACATGAATATACCCTAAACCTGCTTTGAAACATCCCATGCTTAAAGTAATTCAGTGACTGAACCCTGAGAGCACTGAGACAGGGTGATTGATAAAAGAACAGATGGTCTTTGCTTGTTAGCCCTTCCTGCACCCTAACAAGGAACAGAATTGTGCGTTGTTGTGGAAGGTTGTAAACTTTTATGGAACCACCACCAGAGGTACGCCACTTTACCTGCTCACTGACAGTATGTAACAGTGCAACTATTAAAGCATATTCCAGCCAGTCCGCCTACAATTCTTCATCACCATATGAACACGTCTTTAAGTATATATTCCAAAAATAAAGGTATTTTGACACCAACGTTTTTTTTCTATCAACTTTGAGGAAAACAAGATGCCTATAACAAAATTTGGCATCCTCGTGTACCAGTGGGCGTGTATGTCCATCAAATGTTCTTAAATTTTCCGTTCCCCTCAAATCAATATCCTTTTCACACAGCGGCGCACATCCTCATTTAACGTCCCCCTCATTTAGTCAAATCCACTCCCCGCTCTTCAAAAATTCCCCTGAAAGATCAGCTTTCACCGTTAGCACAGCGCATCATATGCTCTAATTTCAGTCTTCAGCTCGTTATTAACAGAGGTCAGGGCTAGCCCCTGGAAGCTATAGACTTCCCCTCCAGCCAGTCCCAGCTCTCTCCTGTAGTACTCTGTGGCCTGAATGGGGTGGAATAGCCCGCCTCTCAGGTAGGTCAGTTGGAGGGCTGCATGTGATCCAGATGTTGTGCTCCTTGCATGTTGTATGCTTGTGGATGACAATAGTGATGACTCAAAATGCAGACATTAGTTAGCTGAAGTGAGTGCACTCAGAAAAAAAAAAGGGTTCTTTGGCTTGTCTCCATAGAGAAACCATTTTCAGTTCTTTATGGAACCCTCTGTTATATATGCAAAGGGTGAAAGCTCCTACACAAAGAACCATTTTGCCTGACAAAGAGCCCTACAGAGTATAGAGGGGGAAAAATAAGTACTTATTAAGGGCAGGGAAAATGTACAGCTTTGAAGCTTTCAAGAAGTCTTTGTTTTCTGGTCAAATGTGTGTGTGTTTCTGTGTGTTTCTGTGCACAAGTGTGTGACTGTGTGTGCTTGTGGGTGCATACACGTGTGCCTGCATGTGTCTGTGTGTGCGTGTACAAGATGTGTATGTGTACATGCATGTGTGCCTACATGTGTGTTCATGTGACCCTGTGTCTGTGTGTAAGTTTATATGTGTGTGTGTGTGTGTGTGTGTGAATGTGTGTGTGCATGTGCGTGCGCGCGTGTGAGTGTGTGTGTGTGTGTGTGTGTGTGTACGTGTCTGTATGTTGGGAGGGACTCAGGTTCCCACACCCTGCCGCCAGTAGAGGCCGGGTGGCTCACAGCGCTCCAGGCTGTGTGTGTGTGTGTGTGCGTGTGTGTGTGTGTGTGTGTGCCAGGGGTGTTCAGCCTCCTGCCTGTGTGTGTGTGTGTGTGTGTGCCAGGGGTGTTCAGCCTCCAGGCTGTGTGTGTGTGTGTGTGTGTGTGTGTGCCAGGGGTGTTCAGCCTCCTGCCTGTGTGTGTGTGTGTGTGTGTGTGTGTGTGTGCCAGGGGTGTTCAGCCTCCAGGCTATGTGTATGTGTGTGTGTGTGTGTGTGTGTGTGTGTGCCAGGGGTGTTCAGCCTCCTGCCTGTGTGTGTGTGTGTGTGTGTGTGTGCCAGGGGTGTTCAGCCTCCAGCCTGTGTGTGTGTGTGTGTGTGTGTGTGCCAGGGGTGTTCAGCCTCCAGGCTATGCGTGTGTGTGTGTGTGTGTGCCAGGGGTGTTCAGCCTCCTGCCTGTGTGTGTGTGTGTGTGTGTGTGTGTGTGTGCCAGGGGTGTTCAGCCTCCTGTCTGTGTGTGTGTGTGTGTGTGTGTGTGTGTGTGTGTGTGTGTGTGTGTGCGTGCCAGGGGTGTTCAGCCTCCAGCCTGTGTGTGTGTGTGTGTGTGCCAGGGGTGTTCAGCCTCCAGGCTATGTGTGTGTGTGTGTGTGTGTGTGTGCCAGGGGTGTTCAGCCTCCTGCCTGTGTGTGTGTGTGTGTGTGTGCCAGGGGTGTTCAGCCTCCAGGCTATGTGTGTGTGTGTGTGTGTGTGTGTGTGTGCCAGGGGTGTTCAGCCTCCAGGCTATGTGTGTGTGTGTGTGTGTGTGTGTGTGCCAGGGGTGTTCAGCCTCCAGCCAAGGTGACATCTCTCCACGGGAGATAACCACCATGGAGCTCCGCCTGCGACACGCCTGCAAATGAATGCGGCGATTCAGCCGTGAGAGCCTGTGTCTTCTGCATGGAGAGCGGCTCTCTCACCCTCTCTCTCTCTCCACCTCTCTCTTTCTTCCTCTCTCTTCCTCGCTCTCTCTCGCCCCCTCTCCCTCTCTATCTCTCTCTCTCTCTCTCTGTCGAGCATTCAAAAACTGTTCCACCACCTTTGGCTTAACCAAAGCGAAATGTTTTACTTAACAACGACACTGTTTCTGAGGTGGCCTGATTCATTTTCTCCCACAGAGCCGTTCCATGGTTCACATATAATGAATCTACCTTTATATTGATTTTTTTCTGAGAGTTTTTGCTTTGTGTTTTTTGTCATGCCGTGAAGCTTAAAATGACTATGAAATTGTGAGCATAATATGTTTACAAACCTTTCTTGGAAAAATAGGCTGATAATAGATGAGATAGTTGTTTACAGTAGAAAATGAGTAAACATTTTGGTTTAAAAACAAATATACAAATCACTAAAAAAGATTCAAAGAGAAAATCTAAGGCTGCGGCAAGCAACTAGAAACTAGGACATGCAATGTTACAACACACAGCTAAGCTACTTGTGCTACAGAAGCTTAAATGCTGTTTAATGTCAGAGTTGAGCCCTGTGTTTAGTATCTAAAAGAGAGTGGAGAGGCAGTGGTGATTCAAATCCTGTCAGGCATGGAGGCAGCCCCTGGACGGCTGGATTAATGGAAAGGTTAGGAAGGCGGAGTGCTTTGTTATAGTGCGGACCGTGACACCCAACCGATTGCAGGCGGCAGAATTATCTCATAAACGGGCAGAAAGGACGCGCGGCACAGATTACTTGCGGGATCTCGGAGGACCATCTCAAGTCAGGCCCGAGCTTAAGTACAAGAACACGATGACAGGAGCAAAGTGAAAAATAATAAAAGTAAAAATATATATATATAATCCCTGGGCTGATTTAGAGGCATCCTTCTGATGGAGTGAAGATGTGTTTTGTTTTGCGCAGGCCTAAAGGTATAGAGTATAAAATGAAATGTACAGCAACATTTTGCCATGAGATCTTCTTTCATGGCTACAGATAAATAAAAACAAGGGGAGGAGCATCCATCTGTGGGATAACTGAGCTAGCGGAGCGAGCCTATTGGGTACTGTCTGACAGGTGTTGGGGGGCTGCTTCAGATTCTGGGGGTGCAAGGTCACAGAGTCACTGCTGTGCGGAGAGCTGCAATGAGCTGCATGCATGCTAAGGTTAAAAAATAACTATGGTTAGCCAAAAGGCTATTTGAAAAGGCTAAATTTCACAAGATGCAAAATGCAATCCCAAGCATTTCTTTCAATACTGTAGTAGGAAAAGGAAAGTTTTAAGGAGGCGGTTAAGTTAAGAATTAAGAATAACAAAGGAGAACTGCTATATAAAAAAACAAATATTGATGATGGCTTAAATGGCTACTTTGTTGAACATTTACCAGGGAGGAGGTTAATAGGCCGGAAGGTATATTCAATACTGAGAATGTCTTAGACGATATTGAGATAGGGGAGAAAGAAATACTGGATAAATCACATAATCTAAAGACAAATAAGGCAGCAGGCCCCAATGGCATATTCCCAAGATAATTAAGTCACTGGCAAATATTTTTAGATGGTCTTTAGAAAAACTGGAGAAATAGCGGATGACTGGAAACATGATAATATAAGGAAATATGATAATATAATACCAATATATAAGAAAGAGGAGCGTACTGATCTGGGAAACTACAGGCCTATCAGTCTAACTTGCATCACATATAAAATACTGGAATCTATCAATCAGACAAACTGGAATTATTTATTGAAAATAATAACATTCTAAGGCATAGGCAAAATTGTTTCCACAAGGGCAGGTCATGCCTGACAAACCTTTTGGCATTCTTTGAGGAAGCTACCAAGTGTTTTGATGTTAGCAGGCCTTATGTTATTGTATATTTAGATTTACAAAAAGCATTTCATCATTATCAAATTGAGGATGATAGGAATTACATGAGCCACTTCAGAGGGGGGTTGGAAGGGTATTGTGGGAAGTGGAGTCCCACAGGGTTCAGTTCTGGACCACAGCTCTTCCTCATTTAAATAAATGACCTTGACAGAGGCATTGAAAGTAATTTAGTTAAATTTGCTGATAATACAGAACTAGGAGGTTTAGCTAACAGTTTCGAATCTACTAAAGTAATCCACTAAGGTTTAAACAGAATCCAGTAGTGGGCGGAAACCTAGCAGATTAAATTCCATGCAACTGATTTTATGCACCTATAGGGTAGCGTCCCAATGACGAGGGCACGGTTTTTCGTACCTATTCCTTTTCTGATTGGGGACAATCTCCTGCAGCCGGTTGGGGGGTAGAACTCTAAATGAATACCAAGACAAACACTATGTACATCTGAGACACATTTGGATCCAATAGCAGAAAAAGAGAGAGCACACCCAACTATGTGTCCTCAGTAAATGCAGTATCTGTGCTGTGAGTTGCATAAGCGTGCAGAACTGGAGGGTGAGCAGCTCTTTTGTGAAGTCTGATATGTGGGGGGGGCAAAGCAGACAACATATTATCCCACCCGCAGGTCACAAGACCCTCACAGAAAATAGATTCCTCTCTCCCAGTCGCACCCTGTCATTTCAAGCACAGCGGCTGGTGGCAATGTTATTTTACAGCAATTGTCTCTCAGAAGCGTGTCGCATCTCTCTGTAAATACCCAACGAGTCAGCACTGGCTCTCAGCCTTTCAGAGCCTCTTTATGCTTTCATCATATACACACAGTGAGCACTGCATTAGGTAGGCCTATACGCCAGCTTGTTAATTAACCAAATATTTAATTTAGTCAATTAGAGAGGTTAAGAGGAGAAGGGCCAGGCTGGTTGAAGTGGAAAGGAAGGTGACAGTAATGCAAATAACCATGCATTACAAGAGTGGTGTGCAGAAGAGCATCTCTGAACACACAATGCATCAAACCTCTTAGTGGATAGGCTACAGCAGCAGAAGACTTAATAAGTCAAAAGAATAAGTCTAATAAATACCTAATAAAGTGCTCACTGAGTGTATATGCATATGTTGTTTTTCAGATTCTTTCTCAATGCTCAATACTCCATGTGCAATAAATCTAGAATATCTTAAATAAATATGTCTAAAGATAACTGTGGAGAGAAGAGTCGCTATGACATTTTATGAATTTAAGCAAAAATGGAAAATAATTAATCTTATATATATCATCACTAGCTTACCTGGCAATGACATTTCCAAAACATACGTCATTGCAAAAAAGTAATGGAAAATAATAACAGACCGAGTTAAACCGATGTCTACTGATAATACCAGACAGTCTCAGCGACAGGCACCAACTCAGATTGGGTTTTCCACCACGCAGAGAACCTGTCTGGTCGCCCTGATCTGAGAGAAAATGAGTCAGCTTGATGGCTATCTGCATTGGAATTCATGGCACCTGTCCCTACCAATGTCCAGCAGAGTGGAGAAATAAGTGGAACAGAAGCTGCTGAGAAACTGACAGGAACTTGGTTCTAATTAGACTGTCAGCGCACCGCCAGGGCGAAAATGAAGCAGCACTTATTAAGGAACCTTATTACCAGCCAGGAAAAGCATCAGCTTTGTCAGAGGGACATGTTTCTTCTTCTTCTTCTTCTTCTTCTTCTTCGTCTTCTTCTTCTTTGTGGCTATTGCTCCAGTTCTTTGCCAGAGCCCAAAAACAAAGCCTACTGATTTGACTCTCACTGAGCAAGGTTCTACTTTTATACAGTCGTATGCAAAGATTTGAGCACCCCTGGTCAAAAGCCTTAATTCATTTCTTGGTCAACAGAAGCAAAGCTGAGTTAAACATGAGACCATTCTGGTTGTAAACATTATTATAAGGTGTCGTAAACATTATTAGAACACGGAAGGTAAATGGAACAGTGGAAGTTAAGGCAAGGTCTGAAAGACAAGCACATATTCAGAAAAGCTCAGAAGACCCAACACATCCCAGCAAAAGAGCTGCAAAAAAGTAGCAGGCACAGGTCTAGCTGTTCACAGCACAACAATACAACATGCTTTAAACATCAAAGACCTACGTGGCAGAGTTACCAGAAAGAAGCCTTCCTCATGACCTCAACACAAAATTAAGCGTCTGAAGTATGCAAAAGAAAACATCCAGAAGCCTGAGGCCTTGTGGACAATGTGCTTTGAACTGATAAAACCAAAATTGAACATTTGGCATCCACCAAAGCAGGTATCTTTTGGAGAAAAAAATGTGGAGCCTTTATAGAGAAGAACACTTTGCCAAATGTTAAACATGGAGGTGGATCCATTGTGTTTCGGGGTTGTGTAGCAGCTGGGAGCACAGGAAATATTGTGCGAGTGGAAGGAAGAATGGATTTCACCAAATATTAAGAAATGCTCGAGGCTAATATTTGAAGGTAAATCCAGACATTGAAGTTGAAGAGATTGGTATTCTATCAAGCCAATGATTTTTATAACTCGAAATCAACCATGAAGTATGAAGCCAGGAGGAATGGGGGAAAATTGAAAGACTCTTAGCTGGCTACAGGAAGGGTTTGGAAGCTCTTATAGTTGCCAGAAGAGAAGTAACAAAGTACTAACTGACTGGGGTCCCAAACTTTTGCATAGGGCCTTATGATTTTGAAACTGTAAAAAAATTAAAATAAACACTAATCCTGTGTCGTGAAATGTGCCATGTTTAACTTTGTACCATTTAGAGGTCTGGTTCGCTTTAGTTCACCAAGATATTCATTATAAAATCTTTTTGACCAGGGGTGCCCAAATTTTAGCATACGACTGTATGTGGCCAGGGGGAAACATGAATCGCTTCATGTTTGTTTCAAGTAGAAGAAGTTTCACAAAGCAAGAAGGCCACTGAATGTAATCTTTCCCACTGAATGTAATCTTCCATTATTAATGAATTGAATAATTTGGGTTTTGCTTAATCCAAATCAGCCATTCTTAATTTGGTTGCTAGCCATATATATTACAGTATAATGATAAAAAAGCAACAAAAAAGGGATACATTCTCTGACTTTAAAGTAACTGTCCATACGTGGAGAGTCAGCAAATTTCTCTGTATGATCCCTGATTTTCTTAGCCATGAATGTCTCTTAGTCAGTCATGTAATGTTCAAAGGAGAGTGAAAGAAAGGGAGATTGAGAGCGACAGAGTCAGTGAGAGGGAGAGACAGATACCGAAAGAGAAAGATACAGATATTGAAAGAGAGATAAAGGGAGAGAGATTGAAAGAGAGAGCGTAAAAGGGGGATGGACAGAGATAGAGAGATTCAGTTAGAGGGAGGGGAAGAGAGTGAAAGGGAAAGGGAGAGAGAGAGAGACATGGTGGATTTCACCCTGGTAAATGCTCCATGTGGCTGGCAGCCTTGTGGTCAGAGCATGGCAGGGGCTACAGGCCGCAGGTGCGGGGGAAGAGAGGGTAGGCCGCTGGCTGTGGGATATGGGGGCGGGGGGGCAGGTATACCGTACCTGAGCACGCAGGTGTAGAAGCCGTTGTCCTCCAGCTCGGCCGAGCGGAACCAGATGGAGTCGTCCTCCTTGCTGAGCCGCTGGCCGGAGAAGATGATGGGCTCCTCGGAGTCGCCCTTGTTCTTGTACCAGATGAGGCGCAGCTTGGCGCTCTGGGCCATGCTGTAGTTGGTCCGGATGTAGCTGTAGAAGAGCGCGCACTTCACCCGCACCGGCTCGCCCGCCAGCACGCGGTACCGCTTCAGGTCCACCGACCAGTCGATGCAGCCGTCCACTGCGGAGGAAGCACAGCGCACGCGGCACACGCTTAGTGACACGCCTCATGCACACGCGTGTGCCCTGCCTGTACCTGTGCTCAACGCTGGTGTAAGTGCTCAAACTAATGGCTGTAGCTAGAGCTGGGGTCATAGGTCAATGCAGCGGAATGCACTTGCAATCTATCTCTACCTGCCATTTGTGCAGCAGACTCGACACCTGTGTTTTCATTTGGACTCCTCATTAGCATTGTCAAATTGATATTTCATATCTTTTTTCTGGAGCTTCAACAACATTTCAAGTTCTGCTTGGCAATTTAGAGGGAAGTACAATTTCAAGTGCTAAGAGTACAATAAAGATAAGGACTAGGGCCTATTTGATTATTCTGTCAATGGATTACATGTAAGACAGTTTTTTATGCAGGACAATGCTATAGAATTACTTTCACTTAATAGGAACAATAAACAGCAATAAATAACAACAACTACTAATCAGTAATGCTAGAGTATCGTGGGTGAGAGGTGGGTCACTACAGCGCCATGATTCGAAGTGTCTCCACATGCAGGTGTATTCCACAGTCATGTGACTCTCAGAATTACATAACAATGATTGGTTGTTCTATTCTAAACCCGAACCTCGGGAACATGCTAGCTAACGAAACAAATGAAGCAAAACAACTTGTGATAATTCCTGTGATTTGTGCACTTGGCACATCACACTTAAGAATTATTTCCGGGTTTGTCACAACATGCATTGACTGTTTTCAATCAAATTCAGACACAAATTACATTTTAATTACAATGTACGTATACTGCTCCTAACGTTTCAAAGAACAACCCTACAGTAGTGGCTCTTGAAGAATTGTGAGAATTATACCGCATGCGGTGACATGTTCACTTTCAGTTTGTTAAGCCAAGTACTGTAGTGACACTTCCAGTTCAGGGAGCAATCTTACTCTAATTGGAAACTGTCCTCACATTGAAATATTGAAATATTAGCAGCCCTTATTTCTCCCCTTGTATCCTTCTTGAGACAAATTTGAAATTACATTTAGAGAATAGCTCTGTTCTCCCGACAAGTCTCTATAAGTTTCACATAGCTGAAATAGCTTTCAAAAGGAAGAATATGTCAAGCTAACTCCATGCACATACTTCTGAAGATGCATATTTTCCAGAGCGTTTATTTTTTATTACTTTCGAAAAAGCATTGTGCAATACACAATACAAAGTGCAATACATGCAAAAGTGCCCAGTGCAAGGTTACTGTGCACTGATGAAAGTTTCTGAATGAGAAGTTTGCTGCTGCTTTGCTGTGCACTTTAACATCTTCGGATTTTTATGCTAGTCGTTCAAAATGTTTTTTTAAGCGAGTAAAAAAAAAAAATCACCATTTCCAAATAGACATTTTTAGTGTTTTGAAACTTTTTTTAAACTTTACAGTAAGCTGCGAATGTAAATATTCTGCTTTGAATCAGCAACATAGCAGAAGTGCTCTTAGCAGACATTTCAAGCAGTTTTCTATTTTCAACCAGCAGTCCAATTTCAAAGAAAAGAAAAAAAAACGCTGGTTTTTCTGCCATCTTTTAGAGAGCTCATTGGCCTCAAGAAATCGGAATGCACATCAGCATGAAGCATTATAATTTATGAGCAATTACAGAAGAGTGTGTATGTAGACTCCAAGTAATCTGTCTTTCTACTCACTGTCACATAAATTATTTTTACATTCAAAACCTGTCCTCCGTAATTTATGTAAAGGACTGTCACGACGGCCAATTTATGGTATAGATTCGTTATATACATTTATTCAGATCATTTTGTCACGCGCGTTCAAAATTAATTCCGGTCATAACAGAAGAGAAATTGGCGGTGCTGACGGACGGGGAAGACGGACAGCCGGCGGAGGGTTGGAGGAGGCCGACGGGTGAAAGGGATTGTGGGATGGCTCGCGCGGTTAATCCGGTCCGCTGGGTTAACGCGGCGCGTTTCGGACGATGGCTGGCGTGGAGCGCACAGGTTACGCGTTGAATAAGGAAGTGCTTGTGAGGCGGCCGTAAGTCACCCCGGGGGCCCTCTCCAGCCGGCTTTTCTGAATGGAGTGATTCACTCATTGGCTCCTGCTTCTACCATGACGACGGGGGCGGAGGGGGAGAGCCCTTAGTTGTGATAGCGCGGTACAGCCGCTGAGAGGCGTGTCGTTCCATTCAGACAATTACCTCGCATGCTTGCGCACGCATGTGTGTCCGATTTGAACCGTGACGGTAACATGTCTAGTGTTAAATCAACTCTTACCAAGTAAATACTGTATAGCCCCTATTGGATTGAATGAATACTGAAAATATATTTTTTGTCTGTGCTTCATGCTATGGGTAATATGTATTTCAGTTATATCTTTGTTGATTACATTTTTTTTTGTAACAGGTCTCTATTGAAAAAGATCTCAATGAGACCACCTGTTTAAAACACTGGTAATTTTACTGTTCAGATGGAAGGTTCTGGAAGGAGGCGGTTGGAGGAGAGGCGCACCAGTGGGAACAGCGTATTGTTTGTTGTGTTCTTATACAGTAAACGCTCGCAAGCTCTGCACAACCTGCCCTTCCATACTGGGAATAAACAAGCCGTGTTCTGGAGTCATCCCCTTCCCTGCTAAAATAACAGCTCAAGCTGTTCCCAATCAAGGTTTTGAAACAGCTGGCAGCTGGTTGACCAGTTACTCCACATGGTTTGACCAGCTGAAGCTCTGTCATGAAACAGCTGGTAGCTGGTATTTCAAGCTGGTCATGGATTTTACACCAGGGTTACTACAGTAGGTTGTAATTTCTTCCGGAAAAGGAAAGGACAGTGTGCTGTCACTGGTACTGTGGACCACACACAGCTGTGATGATATGGAGATAAGAGTGGCCAATGCCAGCCCCGAGGGAGATTCTGTCCACTATATTTATTTTCCAGCTGACAACCCAAGTACTCTAATTACTAAACTAATTAGTGCACTAATTGGGCAAATTTAACCACTTCTCTCAGTTTTTCAGATTATTAGCAATTTACATCGTTGGAAATCCTGGAATGTGGCCACCCAATAGCAGCACTGGGGTGGTCTGATGGTAGCTGTGGCTATGTCATAAGAGTGTGGGTAAAAGCTGACGATCAGGTGTGTGTTGTGCATGTGTGTGTGTGCAGGTGTGTGTGTTTCCCCCCCCCCCCCCCACACACACACACACAGACACATACACCCCCCCCCCCCCCCCCCCCCACACACACACACAGAACTGCTGCAGCAGATAAGGTTTGGCTTTGCAGTTTCAGACCTCATGCTGGCTGCTGGAATCCATTGTAGAATCCATTGTAGCGCTTGGCACCTGCTGCAATAATAATAGCTTGACCCAGCGACTACACATTGGCCAAGTCTATCATGAGGCAGTATAGCAATTTCAGCCATGACAGCTGAGAGAGGGGAAAAAAGTCAATGTCAGAGCTATAGCCCACCAAATACTTTGTGCTGATGTGCAATTTCAGTCCCGACTTGCATTTGATAGCTTGTTTATTATTTTCTGAAACAGACTGAATGAATAGCTTTCAGTGGACATGTATCCTTACACAGGTATAAATGGGACCAGGGGGTGCAGCCGTTTCAATATGATTCCTGAAATGAGTTACATTGAGGCGTGGGCAAAACCAATCTTATCAGAGAGAAATAAATATGGAAATGTGAGAGGGGTAATGGTCTTCTCTGTGTGACGGAGGCAGTCTATCAACGCACAACTTGTAGGCCATTTTAAATAAATCGACTTGACCACAAAAGCCCCTTCAGACCACAAAGAGGATTTGGATTTATTTGCCGTGTCACCCCGGTAAACAGTTGGTAAGGTATATTTGATGGGGTATTAGGCCATTTTGTTTTGACGTCTCCTGAATTTGAATCTGTTTAGAGAACATAATATAAATCACACCTCCCTCTAATGCAATGGCAACCACTGGCTCCACAGGAGATACAGTATGTAATTGTAAAACTCGGCTGGGTTATTTTACAGTGAAAAAATTGTAAAGTGTCCCCAATTATAAATATTCTACATCAAATACTGGTTTCCCTGAAGCATTATAAAAATAGCAGAAAAAGAATAAATGAAGACAGTTGAGAGAGTATACCAATTAGGGAACCAGGGTTATATTCAGAGAAGCCAGGAACAATCAATTTTTTAACAATCAGCTACAGAATATAACAGTATAACATAGATGTTTACAATATGTATATGTAATAGTTCCATAATATTTGTAAAAATAAGCAGATTAGGTAAGGACATGCAGTCCATGTCGGATTGTCATTTTGCCTACATGTAGAACTGTGCTAACATTAGAGTGCATTTTGCATGATCCACTTTAATAAGATGGATCTTAAGAGGCTTTTCTTGGGCTCTTCTATAATTTTGTAATGTGGTCACAAATACTGAACACAACACCACCATGTGCGGTCAATTTCAGGACAACCTCCTTTGATTTAAGCTATGAGGAAAACAGAATCAATTCACTCTCAAAAACTTTGATGGCCCTAATAATAATACACATATATATAATAGCACTCATAATAACACACTTTAAAGAGCACATTTCATAGGAAATATTAACAGTCCAAATGTCTAAGCAACATGTTAAGTAGACTAAAAAAGAGAAGCAGAAATAAGTAGATCTGAAGCAGACATAGAGGAAGGGACCCTTGGGGTGCGCTGACACAGTGCTGGTCCTTTTGACTGCTGCTGGACAATGAGCATCGATGATGTGAATGAGCTGTTCACATCATTGCGTATCCTAAGTACAGGGCTGGTACAGCATGACGTACACGTCGTGTGGCGCTCCCTGAATCCTCTCTGCTCCTGGGGGGTCCTTTCACAGGCCCCCACGGGAGTGCCCGGCACTGTCATCGGACTGAAAGCGGCAATCAACTCACTTTCATCGGGAATTTGAAATCCAATGCCTTTTCTCAGCAGGAATTTTCATTGGACAGCTGCTAGAGTACAGCAAGACTGGCCCTGCCTGCCAGCACACAGATACCCCAGTGTTTCCATGGCACCAGAGAGAGGCAGCCATGTTTTATAGCATGGACTCCATTGGCCACAAACAGAACGCATTGTAAATGTTTTTGTTACTATTGGCATGACTCTGTTTAAAGGTCCTCGTCTCCGTTTTGTTCATGCCAAATGTAATCACACCGTAGGTGACAAATCAGCACAATACAATAGACTACAACACAATGCAACATTATAGTGCAACATTATTTATCCCTCAGCTGCAATTGTAACAGGGCTGGAGTGTTATGAAGAACAAATTTTACAGATTACCAAACACAACAGACTTTACACAACAACAGCAGACGCAATGCAAGTTCAGTCTTCCCAATCTCTTATCATTGCGGAAAGCAAAAAACATTTTTTTACCACAATGTTTTTAATATTTGTTAGTCTAATGGCTTTATATATCAGAAGAAACAAAAAGCTGTTAAAAAGTTTATGTTTGTTGCGCTCATTCAGCAGTAGATGAATAATAAAACAGGTCAATGTGATACAATACTGGATGGGACAATGCTACAGAATACAGTAGATGTGGGGAAAAGCATAGATTAAGTGACAACTGATTTCAGTTCATTACTATTCTTGGCTATGTTACTCTCCTGCTGTGCAGTCTGGCTCTGTAGCCACAGAAATGTGATGGGAATCTGATCGCTGTAGATTTTCAGTCGGTTAACCCCTTGAGAACCCCATACCTTTCAGAAGACATCATGATTATGCCTGTAGTGAAAAGTGTTGAAGCATTTTAGTTTGGGTATGTCATTTGCAAGCTTGTGTTAAGAAAAGGGGTGATACTGAAGGGGGTAACCAGCTGTTTCTCTTTATTTTTTTTAGTTTCTCTTTTTGTCGAGACAGATGTATGCACCATGCATATGCTCCTGTCAGAAAGTGATTACAAGGAAGATTGGCAAACCTTTTCATTTGTCTTTATATTAGGGATTATATTTTAAGACACACATGCAAAAAAAAAACAGTTTAGAGAGAGGGCAGTCATGCATGCTGAATGTTTTCAATAACAGCATTAAATACATAATTAAAAATGCTTTGTTGATAGATAGCCATAATGAATGGTTGTTACTAATTATTCATGATTCAGAAGCAGGCAGTGGGGCTAATTGAATTGAAAAAGGTTACAATGTTAAGATGTAACCTGTATAAAATATATACTCATGTATACTGATCTAATTTTCTGAGTAATGTATAGGTCCTTAATATGAAACTTTTCTATTAATATTTATTAATGACAAAAGTAAAAAGTTGAAAGAATAATGTAGTTATAAATGTTTATTAAGCATGTATAGGTGCCCACATACTCATTCTCAGGCAGATAAGCAATTAAAGGGCCTCATGATGATTATTTTGCAACAACGGGACTTTGAACAATGTTTAAAGTTAAGTGACATATTTTTGTGTTTGCATTTTCATGTAACTTCACTATTAGCTGTACTGTGACAACTTGCTGTTTTAATGCCTATATTGTCAATGTTGGGGTAAGGCAGCTTTGTAACCCAAAGCAACATGCAATTAAGTATTATCATACAGAAACAGGCAGTCTACCAGCTAGTCACACTGTAAAACCCCCAATCTGCCCAACCACTATGACTATTTTCTCAGATAGAATGCCCACTTCCTGCCTATCTGGGTTTTTTCCCATCCGCCATTTTGTTTTTCTCACCACAATTTAAGTGTTTATTCTTCCCACTGGGGAGTTTTTACCTTGCTTGTTTTTAGGGGGTTCAGGATCAATCTTTCCCAATTTTCATATTAGCTATATTTCTTTGTGACAGTGTCTCTGTAAAACGAGCCATACAAATAAAACCGAATCGAATTGAAAGATCAAATAACTTTCTTCTCATTTTTTTATTTCCACAGTTATCTTTTTATTGTGGAATCCACATGCCATGTTTATTGTAGGAACTCCACACCACACGCTCAGATCATGCTCTGAGAAGGGCAAACTGCCCTCTGTCATTTCCGTGAACCAAAAACAGAGACCCTGCTTTCCCTGCAAGGCCTCATTACAAACCAGTCTAATATCTGACTGTTATAGACTGCCACATCAGCCAAAGCCATTCCCCCTGCACGCCCTGATAAAAGCAAACCGGCCTTCGTGTGATGCGCACAATACTGACTCCCTTGTGAATGTCCAGATTTAGGAGGTGAAAAAATAAGCAATATGATGTGGGAATAAAGAAGCACCTCCGTTTACGGCTGTGTTTGTATAATAAACCCCAGACAATGTGCCCGGGCCGGTTTTCTTCACAGCTCTCCGTAAGTGGTCTACTCTGAAGAACCCGAACGCGAAACAGGTCACAGTAACACAATCAGCCGCTAATGATGTTGAAATTAGCCAGGCACTCACATCATGCGAAGAAACACACATTCCCAAAGTGCCCCGTAATGAGAAGCGATGACTTCCATTTCACTTTCGCCTGAAATAAATTACCCATTCATTTACATCGATAATCAGGAAAGAATGTATGAAAAATTGCAATAAGAATCGCGCGGCTCCATTGTCGATGGCACGTGTTTGTTTCAGCCCGGTAGTCCATTTGCGAGGTGTGAATGCATAACCGCCCTCCCCGCTTCGTGGGAGAGAAAAGGGTTTTTAAATCACTCTGCGAGACAACTGATGAATGTCTCCATCACTGGCAGTTTAAGACTGCCTAATTCAAAGTGCTGTAGTAATCAAATGTTCACAAAGAACAGTAATTGCCTGGAGTCGATCTGTGTTGACAGAAATAGATTTGCATTGTGTTCCACAATATGCTATACTTTCATCCTGTTCAGCATTGCTCCTATAAGAACTTAATGAGAGAAAGAAACCGGCATGGTTACTGGCTTATTTTCCAGACGAAGATCTCCCTGATCATGTAGTCTGTCTAATTTCTATCAGGCTGTAATGAGCTAGGTAAGGACGGCTGTGCGACTTATTTTCCTACAAATGCACAGTGTATGGCCCGCTTCTTGATTGGTTATGCGGCAATCTCTTGTATAGCCTGCTTTGCCATTGGCTATGTTATAATTTTCTGTGTATGGTCTATCTTAGAAATTGGTTATGCTGCAGCGTGTTGTTTATAGACTGTTATTATTGATTGTGCAGTAATGTGCCATGTGTGGACTGCTTCACAATCGGTTATGCTGTATATATGCTGTAATGTGTTGTTCACCAACTGCTTTATGACTGGCTTTGCTTTAATGAACTGTGTAAGAACTACTTTACGACTGACCATGGCATAAGGTACATTGTAAGGAACATTTTACCACTGTATTAGACCGCATGAGGCTATACAGAATAATGATCAGAACCGACCCTTTACTGCAGCTAGTCAAGCCATGTTGTTTATATGGACAGTCTAGATCAGAAAATATACAGCACTAATTTTTTGTCAGTTTTAGGCAGAAGTATTTGGACCAAAGCTGACAATAGAGATATGTACAGTCGTATTCATGTTCTTATTCACAAATAACAATTTGCCGGAAACATTGTCTAATTCACCATCCATTATCATGTCAACTTGGATATACTTTGGCAACAGTTTACCAGCAGCTTGACACCAAAAATAAATATTTGAATGCTGTTTGATAGTGAGACTTAGGTAAATAAGGAAGAAACCAGACACAGCTGTCACACTCTGTGCTCCCCTGTCATACTGCTTTTGCTTTACTGCCTGGCTCTCTGTGTCTCTTGTCCTAGTTCACTTTCTATAGTCATTACTTCACCTGAGTCTCGTTACGTGTTTCCCTGCACCTGCACCTGTTTGTCATTTCTGTTAATTTGTCTGTGTGTTTATACCTGTCTGTTTGCCTAGTTTCTTTGCCAGATTGTTATGTGTCTTGACCGTATTTTCCAGTGGTTTTCTGCCTGCCTGCTCTGTGTTCTGACTCCCTTTGTGTACCCTGAATTCTTTGGATTTGCCTTTCGTTCTGTGTCTGATTACCTGTTACCAAACTTTCCTTGGACCTTTTGATTTTTATTCTTGAATTACATCCGGTACCTTTGCCTGTTTGGACTCTTATTTCAACTACGAACTTGGTACCTGCTTGCCAGTATTCACCCCTGCCTCTCTGATCTGCTTGTCAGTAAATAAAGATGTCTATTCTGCCAATTTATGGGTTGCGATTGGTTCTTAAGTCCCGGCACCTGATAACAGCACTCTGTTGCTCACAAGTATCTATACAGAAGTTCCCTCTCTTGTAGCCAAAAGTTTCTGTTGATTTGGACCACATCACAACTCAATACAGAAATAAAACAGAACACTATTAGAGTTGAAGCATCTTCAACTTTTTTTGAGTAAATATAGACTCTTACCAGGCTCTTCCCCTGTCTACCTAATGCAGGCTCACTCCCAGAACAAAATAACTAGGTGGTGGTTTGAGTGGCCTCGGAGATCAGGTCTGGAAGGGGACCTAATCTGATGTAAACGAATGAGACTGAGAACACAGTGTCTCACCGGAGGGAAGGCTGGGGCCACTGGCACTGGTGAACACTTACCCAGTGAGTCACATCTATAGCTACAGTACTGTGTAAAGCCTTAGGTACCCATGATTTTTAAAGTATAAATTTGGTCTGAGATGTTTTATTTGTTTTCTGCATTTGTGTGTCAGTAGGAAAGAACATATTTCAGATTTGACCACTTTCAGAAAATAAACTTCATCAAGGTTGCCTGGGATTACCCGGAGAGCCACAAGCCAGTGAGACAGCCAATGTCTGCGGCCAGTTCTCCAGCAAATATTACAAAGGGTTAATGACAACAGTAATTCTCCTTTGGCGGCTAAAATTCCAGTCACATAAAATGAGACCCCCGCCCCTGTCAATTCTGTCAGAAAATTGTTGCTGAGTAATTGACTCTCAGCATTGTACAAATTGCATATATATTTTTTATTCCCGAATCATAATTATTTCTTATCCAGGTAAATGTCATCCATTTTGACAGCTGCGAGTGTGTAATGAAAAACAGGGGCGTTTAACAACGCTCAAAGGCAGCGGAAATGCAAACCTCACCGGGACATTAATAACAGGCCTAACAGGTGGTATTCGCAAATCCGGATCAATGAAACAGGCTCTGAGGGAGGAAACAAACCGGCCTCGCAAAGTACTGAACTCCAGTCCGCCGCGTTCCCCGGGCGCTTTGGGCCCTCTTCGCCCACAGACGACAGCACCGCCGCCCCCCCCCCCCCCCGCCCCGCCTCGCTCAGTCCATCGCCCCCGGTGGAACTCCATCCATCCACCCATCCATCCATCCATCCTGCCTGCAGTGGGATTGGACCCCATTTGTCACAGCGGCGGCGGAGTGTGCAGAATGGACGGGGAATTTGTCAGTTTTCGGCCCAAGAACCCCTCCCGCCCCGCCCCCCCGCCCTGCTCGCGCGGCTGGTTGGCGCAGTGCCAGCCCGGGCTCCTTGCGCGGGCTGCTTTATTTCGCTCGTCATTAATAAAGAGAAGTGGCCTGCACCTGTCCAATGACAGGCCCCCGCCGAGACCGCAGCCAAAGAGGTAGCGGCGGATACGCTCCCCGCTTAATGAACGGCCCCGGACCGCACCGCCGTGTTGCCATTTCCTGTCCCTCACTGATGTTTCCTCTCCTCGCCCCGGCCTCGCAGTTAGAGTGACATTCACTGCTGACAGCCAATCAACGCGCCAGAAAGGCAAGCAGGGGAGCCATCGGAATCGCCTGTGATTGGACCTTTTTTTTTTACACCGTTTTGCACTTTTCTCACCCGTCCATTTTCTTCTTCCATCCAGCCCAGACACATGTAGCCAAGGCTACTTATTTCCTTTAATGTAGCACAGGCTAGTTATTTCGTTTAATGTAGCACAGGCTAGTTATTTCCTTGAATGTAGCACAGGGTAATTATTTCCTGGAATGTGGCACAGGCTATTGATGCTGTACTTTGTGGCACAAACAAAGGCCTTTTCCTGGAGATCCAAGAGTGAACTCTGAAACAGTACTGATGAAAACACTTTTTACAGCTCACTTGACTGCAGAATAAACATTCTATTCTAATGGAAGCACTATCCTTAGCTAAAAAAAAAAAGCTTAACGCAGGCTAAAAAACCAGCCTAAATCAATATTATACATCACGGCTATGCGAACATCTTAATCTGGCTGAACTCCTTCTGACACTATGTCAATAAACTAAACATTTGAAAGATAACAAGGGATTAATGTTTGTGCCCACCCAAATGCCTCCCCTGGTCTTTCACTGACGTCACAGGAAGGTTTCACAATCGCCAGGGTGTTTAACCCGTTAAGTGGGTTTTTTGGCATTCATTCCTTTTTTCACAGTGCAATTTTTTAAGGCAATACATAAGGGGTTAAATGTGTCACTAGGAAATTAGAAATTCATGTTAAACAGCGGTTATGCAAGACAAGCTGGACATATGACAAGGTGCCAACACACGGTCAATACTCACAGTGTATTTATAAAGCGGATTTATTAAAGGTCCCACCACCGAACCATCCGCATGCAAAATCTCACTGTCTCGTAACAACAAAGGAATTAAACTAATTCTTCGTTCTTCGACAGTACAAAAGCCTCCATTAAACCAGCTCCTGTTAATCGGCGCGCACCTACAATAAAAGAGATTAACATCATAAATCATGTGAATATTTGGCAGGCGCAAAATAATAAATGGCAGCGAGCAGACCGCTCTGGAGATGGCGGGAATGGCGGAGGGTGATATTGAAACAGAGGCTGCCGGACATGCGATAGATTCAACAAGGAGTTGGCAGGCGGGCTCCTGCCAGTCACCCGTTGTTTTTAATCTACAATATACACATCAAGGTCTTCCAAACACGGCGAATTAGTCACGCGGCTCTGAGCCGCGCTCGGATCCAGGGGTTGCGGTGTGTGTCCGCGCCTCGGCTTTTTTAATTTGGGGCGGCCCCGGAGGAACGGCGGCACTGAGAGCACCTGGCATCGGCGGCAGAGCGGTGTCACCTTGCTACCCGCTGCTCCAGCCGCGTCGCCCTCGAACCGGCACTTCAACCGCCGCCTGCCAGGTGCGGTCAGGTAATGTCACGCCGCTGTATTCCACACACGGACCCCGTTCGGCGGTGTCGTTCCTCTGTCCTTTTAACATTACCGCACCAGAGAGGCGTGCTTAGAGTTCGGCTTACACGCCCAGTCACCTCAAGGAAGAACATGCGCAGAACATGTGCGGTTGTTCACAGATGATTTTCACAGCTTTGATGGCCTACATTTTTTAACACGGAAGATGAAATGTGGAATTGACATTGACATGTAGGTGACGTATAACTTCTCCCAGGTATAGCGTACTGCATGTTTACAGCTACCTTTTACTCGTGTTTACCTTGTCTTTTAACAAGCCCAGTAAAAATGTCTACAAAACATAACGTATGAGGACAACCTACCCAGGACAAGTGCTCACTACATCTTTATCATACGTGATAAAAACTACTTCAAATAAAATGCATCGGTAAAACTTCCCCATAATTTCCTCTAAAGGTAGCACATATTAACCATCCATCTTCCTTAAGTGCATCCACCGCCGGCTAGCTATGCTACACGCGCTCCCGCGCCACCGCGTTGCGTAGGCCTCGTTAGCGTGCGCTCGTCCTGAGCCGCGTGGCTTTGTTTGGACAGGGGAGCCAGCGCAGCTGCCGGTGCCAGGAGCCCTGAGAAAGGGCCCTTTCATCCCAGGCCAGGCCTCGTAACTCAAGGCCGATTTAACCGATCGCCACGCCATCAGTCACTGCTCCACAACCGGGTCTCACGCTAACGCTCCGACGTCGTCTTTACCGCTAACCGGCTTAGCGTACCTCCTCCGCCGAGAACCAGCGCGGCGGAGAGGGAGAGAGAGGGCCAGCCAGGCCTCCCGTGATTTACAAACAATGCTGCTCCCTCCGAGACATTCCACCAAAGAAACTACTTTTGTTTTGTGTAAATCTATTGGGGTTTTTTTTTCTTTTTTCAGACTGCCCACACTTTCAGGATTTTAAATGTCACATCAAAACAAATTGGAAGAAAAAACTGATTTTTTTCCACTCCTCTATTTACTGGAGAACAACTGTTTCACAGGGCCGGAGCCGAAACAATTATGCGCTTTTTTTTTTATTTAGAAAATGTCAGAGACCAAACGCGATCGCTTACGTGTTTGTCTTTATTTTAACACGCCGCATTCGGGAATTTATAAAATGTTCTCTCCTGAAAACCTCAGTGAGATTGTTCGCGCCGCGCAACAGAAAGAAATAACGAGAAGTAAAGCGAATCGTCACGGCCCGTACCTGTTAGCCCGCGCGGCTAAAAGACAGGGTTTTTTTTTTTTTGCTCATTATACACGCTTGTGAAGATAGAACATAGCATTAGTGTGAGGAGAGAGGTCTTCAGACAGAATTAGAACTTGGCAGCGGTTGCGCAGAACCAGCGTTCGGTCACACTCACGCCATTCGGGCTCTCCGCCACGATAAATCAGCGCTCGCCTCGTTTTCAAAACCCCGCGCTCCGCCACCTCCCTTCCAAGTTATTACCCGCCCGGATTTTCCTCGGCAACGATGTGTTTTACACTCCTAATTTTTCACAGCTAAGTGCAATTATGCATCAGTTTAGCGGCGACAGTCGCGATGTGAAGCTCTGCACCTGTTCCCCCTCTCCTGCAAGTTAATGAGGGAACGAGCTGGCCTAATTACAAAATCTCCCCCGAGGAAGCCCCAGAGTTTACACTGATCAAAACAAATAAGACACTCCTGTTTTCTGTTTGAATAATATTTTGAATAATTGTATATTTAATATATAATTATATATTTGGTGGAGGTGCACATATGTTGCAAATAGAACTGCTTTTTAGATTTTAACAGTTCATTTTGATGCATTCCTATACTATAACTGATTTTCCCGTGAAAAATTAGGCTTTTCTTGGCCCTGTTTTTCCGTATGTTCCTCCTGTGTGAAATGCACCGGGAGGCAGTGGCGTGTGAATTGGGTGATTCCCCTTCCGAGGGGCGGATGCACTGTAAGTATGTTAGAAATAAATAAGAAAGTCACGGCTGAATATACAGTACTGAGTGCCATTATACTGAGGCAATTACCACAGGTGCTGGGGACATGGCAAGCTGACAGGGCCAGAGCCGGGTGGCTGTAGTTAGGCCCTGCTGTTCTTATGGAGAGGACAGAGGACTGAGCCTGTCACTCTGAGAGAGAGAGGGAGAGAGAGGGGGGCCATATATAGAGAGAGAGATAGAGAGAGACATAGAGAGAGAGGGAGGGAGAGAGAGGGACATAGAGGAAGAGAGAGGGGGAGAGGGGGAGAGGGGGGGAAGGAGAGAGAGTCATAGAGAGAGATAAGGGGAGAGACATAGAGAAAGAGAGTGAGCGAGCAAGAAAGAGGGAGAGAGACACAGAGAGAGAGGGGGGGAGAAAGGGATAGAGAAGGAGAGAGCGAGCGAGAGAAAGAGACAAAGACAGAGAGAGAGGGAGATAAATAGAGATGGAGAGACTGAGAGAGAGAGAAAGAAGAGGTATATATCCAAGGGCAGATAAGAGGGGGATGAGGAATTCAGAGGGAGAGAAAAAAAGATGAGAGCCAATGGAAGGAGGGAGGAAGAAAAAAGAAAGGCAAAATGGGAGGTAAAGAGACGCATATTTAAATAGACACAGACGGAGGAAAACAGACTGTTGGGGCTGCTGACATTTCTGTTATTGTTAATGCTTTTGGAAATATATTCAAACGCGTCACACCGATACAGCACATTAAACTGAAACCGAACTGGGACACAGATGAAAGGAGAAACACAGAGAGAGAGAGAGAGAGAGAGAGAGAGAGAGAGAACAACACACAGGCAGAGAGAGAGAGGGAGAGAGAGAACAACACACAGGCAGAGAGAGAGGGAGAGAGGGAGAGAGAGAGAACAACACACAGGCAGAGTGAGAGAGAACAACACACAGCCAGAGAGAGAGCGGGAGAGAGAGAGAACAACACACAGGCAGAGAGAGAGAGAGAGAGAGAACACACAGGCAGGGTGAGAGAGGGAGAGAGGGAGAGAGAGAGAACAACACTGGGAGGATAGAGGGTAACACTCTATGTAAGGGTAGAGGGACAGAGAGATAGGGAGAGAGAGAACTGCACATAGACATGGGGAGAGCGAGAGAGGAAAAGTGAGGAGGATAGAGAGAGGGAAGAATAAAGGAATGGGTAGAGGGACAGGGAGAAAGAGTCACACATAGAGACGGATGGTGGGGGGGTGATCTCACAGGACCACACAGATGCTACAGCCCCACCCCCTCATCAGCACCCCCCCCCCCCCCTCCCAACCTCGCATCCGCGACTGACACCTCAGAGCAGGAGGACCCCCGCTTGCCTCCGGTAGCCGCGTTAGAGCGCTGACAGCCCTGACAGGGGGGGGTGGGAGGTTCTGGGTTCCCAGAGTGCATCTGAACCGCACACTACACTCACACACTGCACAGTCTGACTCACCGCCCCCTGCACAACAACACGTACCCGCAACAGTATGGATTTATCATCTGTGTTTGGCTCTCCTCCCCACCCCCCACTCCCTGCCATCAAAAAGTCCAAAAAGCCGCCGTGATTGAATCATGTCGACGACATTTTTACAGCTGGACAACACGACCCGAACGCGTTGGCGACTGTCCCTCATCGACCGATAGCGACAGCAGCCGCGACCGCGACCGCTAACACACACGGAGCTCGCCGTCACGCACGCGCACAGAGTCACGCCACCGTCATCGGCGATGGAATCTGCGCAGCGCCGTTATCAGATAACCTCTTTCTTCTTCTCCTTCTGCGTCACGCCCGCCGAGCGCTGGCGGAGGAGGAGGAGGGAGGGAGAAAGGGAGGCCGCAGAAAAGCGTTTTGTCAGCAGACAGACAGATAAGGGCCGCAGTCGCTCCCCATCTGTCATTCAGCACCAGGGAAAGATTTCCTTCCCCGTCCCTGGCTGGGGTGCTGCCATGGAGACCCCCCTCATTCGTAAAGACACCCCGTTATCAGACCAGGGATTTTTATCGGTGGTGTGCCTCCACTGTGGCTCACTGCCAAGCTGGGAAAAAAAAGCGCTTCCTGTTGGGGAGAAAAAAAAAAGAAGTAAAATTGGCAAGGTTGGAGCAAGGTGACCCTGCTCTGTGTGGTGGGTCAGGGATCAGAGGGCGACTCAATGAGGAGGCAGCCATGCAGAGCACCCCCAGCCCTCCGTGGGAGGGGGGAGGTGTTGAGTTTGAAGTGCTGTTAGAGGCACCAAAAAGCCCAAAAAGGAAGCCAGGCGCACCCGGAGGTCAGCTGTCTCACTCCTGCGGGACAAAGGCGACAGAAGCCACTTCCCGTGCAGCTGGTGGAGCCCACACTGTGCCTCACACCTGGCGGCACAGACACCGCCGCTCCCCAACACGGCCCGAGCAAACCCACCAACCGACCAAACGACCAACCGCTGCCCAACACGACCAGAGCAAACCCACCAAACGACCAACCGCTCCCCAACACGACCAGAGCAAACCCACCAAACGACCAACCGCTCCCCAACACGACCAGAGCAAACCCACCAAACGACCAACCGCTCCCCAACACGACCAGAGCAAACCCACCAAACGACCAACCGCTGCCCAACACGACCAGAGCAAACCCACCAAACGACCAACCGCTCCCCAACACGGCCCGAGCAAACCCACCAAGTGACCAAACGACCAACCGCTCCCCAACACGACCAGAGCAAACCCACCAAACGACCAACCGCTCCCCAACACGACCAGAGCAAACCCACCAAACGACCAACCACTCCCCAACACGACCGGAGCAAACCCACCAAACAACCAACCGCTCCCCAACACGACCAGAGCAAACACACCAAACGACCAACCACTCCCCAACACGACCAGAGCAAACCCACCAACCAACCAACCACTCCCCAACACGACCAGAGCAAACCCACCAAACGACCAACCGCTCCCCAACACGGCCCTGACCAACCCACCAAACGACCAACCGCTCCCCAACACGACCAGAGCAAACCCACCAACCAACCAACCGCTCCCCAACACGACCAGAGCAAACCCACCAAACGACCAACCGCTCCCCAACACGACCAGAGCAAACCCACCAACCGACCAACCAATCCCCAACATGACCAGAGCAAACCCACCAACCAACCAACCAATCCCCAACATGACCAGAGCAAACCCACCAACCGACCAAACAACCAACCGCTCCCCAACGCGAACAGAGCAAACCCACCAACCGACCAACCGCTCCCCAACACGGCCCTGACCAACCGACCAACCGCTCCTTCACCGTGCTGACATTCATAATAACCAAACCTTTCTGCATCTGAACATGTCATTTCCTGATTTACAGGCGGTGATATTTTGCGATCTTCAAATTTCAACTTTGGAGTTGAGAAAGGAGACAAGAACTTTTTAAGAGCATTAAATTGTGTTCACATTTGACAGTACCGTATTTCTCCTGTTTCTGAGATAAATTTGATATATGAGTTTATCCGACAAGGTCAATGCATCAACAACATTTATGTAAATGCAGGAGTAGGCCAAGGTAGCTAAGTTTCAACAGTAGACCTCCGGTTGCATGTATTTTGATTGTTAGAACGTGTTGTCTAAAATGAAGACACATTCAGCACATTTCGGGAAAATGTCATTTTCAGCTCCTACAGTAATTTATATATGCTGTACATTTTTACCAGGAATATCATAACTCACAATCCAGCAGGAGATTGGATCACGGTGCGCCGTACCCCCCTGTGCCGGTTCCGCCTGGCCGCGGCGGGGGAGACTGGCACAGGCAGGCTGGCCTGCCATGCACCGGACGCTGGGGACCCAGGCTCTACAACAACATCCATCTTGACTGGCACCTGGTCTCAGAGAGACTGCCACACAGACCGGGAGACCAGGCCGGTAATGGGGCTGTGGGTGTGAGGGACTGCGTGCAGGAAGAGGACATCACGGGCGGGGGGGAGGGGGGGTGGGCCTAATGCGCAGTGTGCAAATACACGCACCCCCTCCCCCCCTTCCCCTACACCCCCCACACCGCTCCTCTCCTATGTCGACACTCTAAACAAAATGGTTCCAACAGGAACCCTGTGTTTCCGATCTAGTTAAAGGGTTCTTTGTCGGGCAAAATGGTTCTTTTAATGGGAGTTTTTACACTTAAAGAACTAAAAATGGTTCCCAATTTGAATGCCAAAGAACCCTTTCAGAAGCGTTTTTTTCTAAGAGTGTTTGCACACAATGCACACAAATCTGTAGTTGTCATGATCTGTGCATTTTGTCTCTGTATTTAGTCCCCAGCGTTTTGTCATTTCTTTCCCGCTGCTGCTCACCATAGTTCTGTATCCTACTCATTATCTGTTTCACCTATTCATTGTTACCTGATTCCCTATTACCCAGCTGTTAGTCATTGAATGTCTATTTATACCCGCCTCTGTCCTCAGTCCAGTGCCAGGTTGTTATGCGCTTGTCACTGCTAACTCTCTAGCAGTCTGCTGTATACTCCACCTGTGTTTTGCCCAATGTTTCTGGCTTTGTTTCCTGATTCTTATTTTTTATCCCTGTTTGGATTTATTGGTTACAACTTCGGACCGAACTCTGCGCTTGCGATTGTTGATCACCCCTCTGTACCTTGCTCTATTGGACTGCCCTTCTGTTGCTGAACTTTGCCTGTGACTCTGACTCTGTTTTTGGATTATCTCTGTATGCACTGTTTGCTGGCGATTGACACTTGCCTGCCTATTTCAACTGCTGAATAAAAGACTCAGACTAAAAGTTCAGCTTATCCGCCGGTTGCGATCGGTTCTTCCGTCCTGGTTCCTAACAGTAGTGGGGGAAGTTCTGCATGATATGCCATTTCCCTAACCTAGTGGTACCCAGCCCTGCTTGACCTGCCGTCCTGTAGGTTCTCACTCCAACCCTCACAAAGCACACCTCATTCAACAGCTAGAGATCTCATTGAGATTAGGGTTGAGATTAGTACAATTAGGGTTGCCAAATTAGGGTTGGAATGAAAACCCACAGGATAGTATATCACCAGGATTGCGGCTGGGAAACATTGCTCTAGGTTCATACTGTCCCCCCTTGATTTTAGGTGCATTGCTCCTATCGGTATGCAAATGGATAATGCCACCAGGATTCTCAAATGTGCCAGAAGATACAAGTGGGGTACAAAGGAGCATGATCATAGCAGATTAAATACTGGGTCTGTGAAATAAGAGAATGTTTATGATCCTAGCTCTGATGTGCAACAGCAATGAATAAAATTCTGTATTTGCTGTAGCATAGCAATTGTACATTAAAGAGATGACAGGTGACACTGCCTTTCTATATTTATTTCTACATGTAGGTTGCTAATATTCTGTCTCTAATTATATTATAAATACAAAAAGACATACCTCAGACATAGGGATTCTATTTCTAGTACAGACTGCACCAGAGATCACAGTTAGATTTTAAATGCGTATTACCAAGCCTATAAACGCACACCAATAAACACAGATTTGAGTTGGATTGCATGCTATACGACCACTTAAGCTTGCAGATTCCTGCGTTTACAACCTAGCAAAAGTTAGTGAACTGGCTAAGTGCCTGCAATAATGTACACTTTCCCTTATACCATCCATAATTTATATCAAACATTCATCATTCTAATGTCTTTCAAGCCACCGCGGAACAGTGCTTACCTAGCATAACCAACTCCTTGACCCACTTGCAAAACTTTATCAAGCCATTAATTTGCAAAGCTTGCCTGAAAAGATGAAAACCAAAGCAAAGAAAATCCAGTTATCTTCCTAACTGTTGATTTGCAGTACGGCCCATAACAGTTATTGATGTTATGGCTGATACTGTGTAAGTGTTCACAGTACTTATACATTCAGCTACAGCGCTGATCTACATGATTAGTGTGCTGCTGTTTTTCTGAATTTTAAAAGTAACAGATTGCTAAAAAAAGAGGAGGGAGGACCAATCTGACTGATGGAAACTATGTTTCACGGGGGAAATATGGGGGTCCCCGCTGAGTTTTGCTCTCCTTTCTCTACCTTTCTCCCCGAAACAAACCGCTTTCAATAGAACCGGCTCAAGGTCGGACGACGGCTGTACCGTAGGCTACAATTTGGAGCATGTCTTTAATACCCCAAATATTTCTTATGAGCCTGCGGTCTCCCTGGAGCGCCCGGGCCGACTGCTCTCTCTGCTGCCTGCTTTGTCCTTCCGGCTTTCCACTGGTGAGAAACGCGAAATTAGGGGCCAATTAGTGTCAGGGAATGTCAGAGCTGTGCTGCTGTTTCCTCCCTCTCTCTCCAGCTCTCTTGCTCTTTCTCTCTTTCTCTCTCTCTCTTCCTCTCTCTCTCTTCCTCTCCCTCGCTCTCTCACACTCAAGCTCTGTCTCTCTCTCCCTCTCTCCCTCAGGGTTGTTTAGATTTCTTTTTTGTTACTGGTTGGCTTTGTTTTTGAAGTTCTATCATTTCTGTTTCTGGGTTCAATAAAGGTGTTTTTAAATCTCTATCCCTCTCTCTCACCCAACCTCCCTTGGTTGTAAATAGGGGGTTGGGATAGGTTTTAAGGTAATTTAAGGTTGTGTTCAATTGTCTCCCGTCGCTCTCTCTCTCTCTCTTTCCCTCTCTTTATCTCGTTCACTCTTTATGTAGGAATGAGGCTGTACCAATAAGACCCTCACAGGGGAAATTTCAAGCCAGTAGAAAAACGTTTCCTCATGTCTGAGTCCTTGAACCAGCTCCATGTTGCGGCTGTCGCTCGCTAACGCTGCAAAACGCCCAGCGAGAGGGCCGCGTCCTCACAATAACCAGACCGCCACCATTCCCCAGGACCGCTCCTAAGTCCGCTCTTTGTGTTCACGCTCCCAGCAGTCCTGGTTCTGAGCTCATGAAAAGGGCTTTCTGAGCGGCAAGCCCAAACCAGCGTCAGCTGCATGGCTGACTGTGGAAGCCTGCCACCAGGCCTCCTCCATGTTTACACGACCTTCTCTGGGGTCATTCCAGCAAAGGGCCCATAGGACGGAATCAAGTCTAACCTCTGAGTGCCTTTTAGATGCTACTCTGTCCATGCAGTGCAAATAGAGAAGATTCTTTGTTAACCATAGGCTGGAGTGAGGCCTTTCTGTTTACTTAGTAAGACCAACATGTAACCAGGGTTTCAAATGTACTCTGTCTTTCACAAATACACTCTCACAGACACGCACATCCCTACTCACCAATACCTCTCCCCAAGTTAACCACACTGCATGAATGAGTACATACAGTGCAAATAGAAAGCTTTGCAATGCAGAACATCCTCTGCTGCTTTCATGAAATCAACATTACAGCCATCGGATATCTTCTCTATTTATTATTTATAATATGCATACTGTATCTTTCAGGTTGCACTGGGTATTGAATCTTGTCTGATTGCAAACAACCCAATTGAGAGTGATGCAAGAAGCAATCCTTTTACAGAACAGTTTTGATACAGCTAAGTTTTCCTCAACATTTCAGTAAACATGTTTACACATGATTAAAGTCTGGAGTATGTGCATTTAAAGGGCCCACAGAATTCCTACACTGTTTTAGTTCTCAAGACACTTATAAATAGAAGGCAGTATGGGATTCCTGTTGGTTATCTGATATGATAAATAATATATCCGTTCAAAAGAACATTCATATCAGACAATGATGCTTGATTTTCTAATGAATATAAGGAGGAATTTAATTTTATTTCCAGTGGTTAATAACTGGTTATTGTAAGGAATAATATAAATACTTGAAGATATTTAGATGTTTGAGCATTCATTTACATACATTTGCTGTGGATATGCTGAAGCTTAATTGTGGAAATTGTCTCCCTTTAAATGACAATTTTACAATAGAAGTGTGTTTGCGTGAGTGTGTGTGTGTGTGTGTGTGTGTGTATAGAGTACTTGAAGTAGATTACATATCAAAATCTTAAATAACGTAAACTGAAAGTACACAGAGATAAGCTGCAGAATTACTGAAGCAATTCTAATTAATTCATCAATCCATTTCTAAAGATTGCTGGAGTGTGTATTCCAGAAATCTGAAATACTATAAAACAAGTCAAGTATTTGACTAAAGTACCACAAGAGCCCTATTTTACAGTTGGAAGAGTTTCATTTAGCAGTACACATGTAATCCTATTATGAGTAGCGCCCATGCCATACGCATGTTATTATTGGAAAGTTAATTCATCCAGGAGAAGATTTTGAATTCCTTCCTCTGCAATGCCAGCAGCTCCCCTGTACAGAGGAGGGGCTGTGGGGGGTTAAAAACGATAAGGCCAGACCCCCCCCCCCCCTCAACTCCTGGGTCAAGCACTGGCATATGTCTCCATTACGCACGACAGCTGAGACACCCACCACGGGGACTAGCACAGCAAAGAGGGGTTCCACCAGGCCCTGAGACTCCTCCGCTCCAGTTAGTGCAAGAGGACTGGCCGGCCCTCCTCCCCTCCGGTCCTCCAGAGAGCCCCCTGCATGAAGAGGTCACAGGAGGGGGGGCATCGCGGCGTTAAAGTTCAGGCTCTCGAGGACACACTGTGAGGAACGCAGAACGCGTTCACATAAAAAACGAAAACAACCCACTTCCACGCAGACGTAGCGTGCGATTACATAGGTGCCCCTCAAAATTTGCATTAGAGACTGTCGCACGTACGTGTCAATATGTCACTTCATTATTATTATTATTATTATTATTATTATTGTTATTCTTGGCTATGCACAGTAACTGAGACGGGGGCAGGGTGGGTGTTTTCTGGGGAGCATTTGAAACTGTATGCAGAATGAAATTAAAGGAGAAATATGAAAAATATCAAGCTAAAAATAAACGAAGCAGGGCGGAGCGGTAGCCTGTGTGCGCGTCCCCCCCCCCCCCGGCCCCCCCGGCCACCCCTCCACGCTCAGGGCTGGGGGGGACGGAGGCATGCCCAGCTCACAGCGGATGCCTCCGCGCACCATATGCTAATGACCCGCGGTAGAGTGCGGAGGGGCGTAGGGTGACCCAAAAACAGGCCAGCGCCTCCCAGGCCGGCCGGGGGGACGGGGAGAATTGTGAATGAATTGTGGCCCCGCGCCTCATCCGGACGCCGGGGCCACACCTGTGAGTCACCGACAAAAGCACATTGTGTCCTGTGTCCAGCCCCCTGAGGTGCAAAACCTGTTTCTATAAAAGCGAGATGACTCATTCACTCGTCATGCATGCCTGTTTCGTAGGTAAAAATCCCAGAATGCTTAGCTGAGTGGCTGTTACAATGTGAATTATTTACCACCGGTTTCCAAGCACGGCACTGTTTTTTTTTGTCTTTTTATTTTTTTTTTCTGACACAACTGTAAAATGATTGCTGCTTTAAAACAAAAAAGCACATAGCATATCAAACCATTATTTTCAATTACTGTTGGTAAGTACAGTTCAGGGTTCAGGTGAGCTCAGTCTCCGTTGCAGGAGGTTATTAAAAATCCTTCAAGTAAAACGCTTTTTTCTGTCATGCAAACTGGGTCAACAATAGCATTTTATATGGGCCTAGCCCTCAACCACCCCACCCCCCTATTAATTGAGAGCAAGAGATGCCTCCGGCAGTCCTCAAGCTATTACATGTCATAGTGTACAATCGCTACAAGCAGAAAAATGACAAAATGACATCCATAATGCAGTGCCTCCTACCCCAAGTCAATTCTATACTAAGAAACAGTGCATGGAAAAAATTAGTCCAGTCATATTCAAACTTTAATTAGCACGTATCCTGAACAGTTCAGGGTGTTATATATCGTATATTTTAGGATGTGATTGTGCTAGCGATGGAATTCCGATAATGTGTGCTGTTATTGAAATGTTAACAAGAATGATTTGATGGTCTGGCATCTCCAACCTTCTTATGTTAAGCCCAGAAATATAAACAGCAAAGATTTCCCCCCCCCCCGAAACATACTGTGTTTCTTTGAATGTGAAAATCTTAATTAGATCAGGCTCGACCAATCAGAGGAGTGACTGCCCTGTATGCTGCCCTTGGCAACAAGCAGACTTGTGCTGGTGCTCCCTTGTCAAAATGAAGTCACGATAATTGTTATATAAAATGGCTTCTTTGTTTAGGTGTCACGATAATTGTTATATAAAATGGCTTCTTTGTGTAAGTACTCATCAAATCTTGACACATGGTTCTAGCCATGCAATATCGATACTTATTAGTTTCGGGTCCCGGCGTGGCATTATTTTCTTGTACTTCTGGATTGAAAATGAAAAGTCGCGAGCCACGCCAACAACAGTCGCCGTTACTCTGAAAATGAAATCCAATACAACACGATGCGGTGGAATACAATAGAATATCCATCAACTGCAATTTTATTCTAATTAAAACCAAAGATCATGTAGGTTTCTCAAATCTACTGCGGTTAAGAAAATAGGAGAAGCGCTGCACACTAATTTGCTTTCCAAAGAAGTGGTGTGCCAATCAACATTGCAGCCATTGCAGAAGCCGTGCGCTGCGTATCTCTCGGGCTTGCCTAGGCCTGCCCCGTGGCCACTCAAAGGCCACCCTCGCACAGGAAATTAAAGGAAATGATTTCATAATGCTCATGAGTGTCCCGGCAACCATTTAATTAACCATTCTTCACTATCTGACTCTGTAAGGCCAGTTGAAAAAAAACCAAATCGCCTGGTTGGATCAGTAAATTCTGAAACGCTTATTTCACAAATCTTTTTAAAAATAAATCTAATCTACAGTACCAAACAGGAGGTCTGCTTCTGATGCTCCCCCCTCGAACCCCCTTAACAATTATACCGCCAATCAGGGATAAATTGGAGCTGGGTTTTTGGTGTGAAATGTATTTATAATAAGGCCATGTAGTCCACCTGGCTTGTGACTAACAGGATATTATTTTAATGAGGGCACACAATGGAGAGCTGATTACCGATGAAGGAAAGGGGAAAGGGGAGAGCTTTATTTACCGTGCCCCCCATGCCCCCTCCCCTCACGCCCCCATCCTGGTGGGGCATCATTAACTGCGGAGGGGCGCCGGCCCCGCCCAGCTCGGTAACCCCGGTGACACGGGTGTCGGTGCCGGGGTATTTTGGAGCGCATTTTCGTCCTGCGCTTGGCATATGATGGATAGGTGTCAAACGCAGGTCTCCTCAGCATTTGTCTAGCTTTCATTTAACACCTGTTCGCGGTCTGTTGTGATTGGCCCTCTCTCGCGCCACGGTCTCCGCAACGCATATCAATGCCGGCCCGGACAGGCTCCTGTTCCTCGTTCTACGCGAGGAACAGAGAATAGCGGCAAGGCTAGGCACAAACAACCTTTTCACCTCCTATTAGCATACAGCAACTCAGTGGCCTCTTATACTGCAACCGCACCACCGATTCGGCAGAAGACATGGCAGTGAAAAGCTGCTAATGTGCCTGTTAATATTCAGAACCCCTGAAGTCCAAACAAAACCTTGGCCCATCAATTTTTAGACCCTTAAAAGAAAAGGTTGTTAAAGGAATTTTAAGCACAGATGTTTGGGTGAATTTCATCAAGGGCGAGCCACACAGATGTCACGACAGTCAAGGAGATGGATGCCACAGTTGTGTCAATTCCTTTCAGCTAATAATCTCCTCTTAGTGCCAAAAAGCACATGGACTCTATCCTGACTTTGAACAGCATCTCAACAACATTGGTCTATTTCAGGGAATAAGGATTATGTGGACAAGATCCAGCTCTTGTCACTTGTTTATAATGTTCTGTGCTTATGCAGTAGTTGTATGGTCTCATTCAGTTTAAGATAAATGTGGCACTTTGCATTGCATGAATAAGCTGCTCCTGTTTATAAACGGTAAGAGAGATGGTTAGAGATCCATTAGGCATATTCATATTTGATCGGATGGTGGCACCTTTGAATTTTGGACAGGTTCATGACAGCTTTGACAGCCTTCTCTTGACAGCCATATTTTCAGATTTTAATATTGACTGCAAGTCACTGATGTCACACAGAGACACACACAAACACACACACACACACACACACTCATTACAAAGAGCCCTAACTCAGAAACTATAAAAACACATCAAGCCATCCCACACTGCGACACAAAATGTAACATTTTCAAAAGGGTATGAATTAGTAATAAGCAAAACTCCTTATTAATAACACAATGACAGGGTTCACCAGAAGAACAAAGATGTGACAGCACATGCCAAGCAGTGTATTATTAAGCCTTTTCCGTCCTCCCTAATACCAAGCAAGAAAATATGTCACTTTTGCTGATCACGGACATCTATTCCAGCAGGAGTGTGTCGTGCTTGGCCTTTTCTGCTCGTCAGCAAGTTCTCCCCTTGCCTGGCGGAACTCAAAGAGCAGACTTAATATATGGCCAATGACAGGGGAACCATGGTAACGAGGTGGAATAATGCTGTCATGTTGCACTAATCAGCTGCACAAACTGACAGGTACATGTTTTTGCACCTCAATCTGAAAAATAAGAGTCGAGGGCATCTGCGCAGGAATATGCTGTTTACAATTTGACAGCGTTGTACAAACTGACATTTTTGAAGGATCTTCTTTTCGTATCCCCTTTAATGTATAATGCATCACTATCCAATTGTTACATAGAGACATTCTGTCATTGCACATATGTACACTCAACTTGTTTGCTTTCTCATTGGTGAATGAATGTATGACAAAAAATGAGATCACTGTCAATGTTACAGTAAATGTTCCTTTCCAACAGCAGGAATCCCTTCCATCCATTACATTACATTAATTTGGCAGACACTCTTATCCAGAGTGACATACAGTTGATTAGACTAAGCAGGAGACAATCCTTCCCTGGAGCAATGCAGGGTTAAGGGCCTTGCTCTAGGGTCCAATGGCTGTGTGGATCTTACTGTGTCTCGACCGGGGTTTGAACCACCGACCTTGCTGGTCCCAGCTGGTCCCAGTCATGTACCTTAACCACTATGCTACAAGCCTCCCTAATGGAATTGTATACATTGTATATGCGACATGCCAGTACTGATCCTAATCCTAAGGGTAATTTTACATATCATTTATCATAATCATGATAACCTCTGCACCATGTTGCTTGATGTTGTCATATTACGTTTTGACATATTGTCATATTAGAAGAAGTATGCTCCGAAAAGGCTTATTTCCTCTAAGACTAGAACCATAAATATGTAGCTATATATAAACTATAAATTGGTCACAAATATCCATACAAGAACACAGTTTGTGGTCAGGCGCACCTATTTATCAGTAAATATGCATGTCTGTGGGCAGAGACAGCTCACAGCATTGATTGGTTATATTTGTGATAAAGATTGCTCCGAGAGTTATCCAAGCTGTGACTCATCATTATCATTCCGGCTTATATTTAGTTATTGTGAAAGTGTATATACTTTCCTGCATATGAACTGAAACAGTTTTTTGTTTTTTTTCACCATTTTGTAGTTATCGTTATAGCTATGGCTATTGTTCTCAGTGGAACCAGGCCATAAAACTGAATGGCATTTTTTCTTCACCACGGCAGAACGGCAAGGTGGTGTCAGTACGGTAAAGTACCGGCGCTGTACCAGTGTAAACGCTAGGCTATCGTTTGAGAATGCTGAAAATGAGACGTCTTTGTGCTGAGCGATGTCGAGCGTTTGAGAGAGCACTCAAGAGAAATCTGAGAGTCATTACACCGCTGACAGCCAGACCAGCAGATCTCTGCTCCGCGGCCTCATTTAAACCCCCCAACACATAAACACCGTCACCCCGCTAATCGCAAAGAGGACTTTCATCAGTCAGAACTATTCTATTATTTCATTGGGTAAATTTGAATTTTAATTCATTGGATTTAGATAACAGGGTTTGTTCCGTGAAGCATGAAATGCAAACTCATTTGATTCAATCTCTGGTAATGATTTATTTCAAACAATATTGAACTCGAAACTACGCGCATCACTCTCAAATGTGTGGCAACAAAGTAATTCAGGGTCTGTCATTTATTGCTCTTTCTTTCTTCATTCATATAAATTAATTTTAGCTGATGAGGAGTAATATAAAAGCTATTTTTCTGAATAGCAAATTCTGTATTGGAAACACCAAAAAAGTATTTTAGTTGTAATAACACTTTTATGGCTTATTCAAACATATTTTGAAAATACAATTTGGGACGAGCCTATATCAATTTGGCAGAACAAGTTTATCAAAAACCTGGAGCTGAAACGGTATTTATGGAAGTTCATATATAATTTAAGCAGTGTATATTCATGGCAATTGGCACAAAAATGATAACAACAGCTTATAAATGATGCAATCAGTTGCTGAAAAATACCCTGAGCTGAAAACACAACCATCATTTTTAACATATTCTTGCTGTCTAGAAATGTTACAAAATATGTTTTTTTTCTCCTCTCAAAATATGTTGAGATAATCAGTTTAAATGACATTAGAGCAAATTGTCCATTTTATGCTAGAGCTATTTACCTCAAATATATTGGATTTATGTGATTTCATGATATTTAATGAAACCACTTTTAGTTGAAGTTACATCGGATGGGGATTTGTCACATAATTCAATTACGTTCATCTTTTAAAATTATTATTGATGATTGTAATGTGCCCGTAAACATTAATGAAATAGGCTGATAATTGATTGCAGACAACCAACAATCCACAACGTTTTGCTCACACTGGGGAAAATGTTATCATAGGAGAACTAAGCTTTCAGCAGCACCTGCATCCTTTCTCATTTTACATCTGCGTCTGCTGTATGTGTTCTAATGCGAGTTTACCCCCTCTAACACTGGCACACTTCAGACAGCACACTAGCTTTGCTTGTGAGTTAAGTCAGGTCCATGAGTTTTAAGCACACTTGCTTTGCTTGTGAGTTAAGCCAGGTCCATGCGATTTTAGCACACATGCTTTGCTTGTGAGTTAAGCCAGGTCCATGTGATTTAAGCACACTTGCTTTGCTTGTGAGTTAAGCCAGGTCCATGCGATTTAAGCACACATGCTTTGCTTGTGAGTTAAGTCAGATCCATGTGATTTAAGCACACTTGCTTTGCTTGTGAGTTAAGTCAGGTCCATGTGATTTAAGCACGTTTGCTTTAGTTGTGAGTTAAGCCAGGCCCAGACCAGGGAGGGAGCTAACTTCAGAGCACTGCAAACGATGTGTATCTGAGTAATCGTTGGCTCCATAAAGTGGCTGGCACAGCCACACCGGCTGCCATATACCTCGAGGTGCGTCTCAAAGCCACGGCAGATGGCCAGAATCATGCACTTGAAACAATCTCTGCAAATGTGCCTTCTACATTTCCTTTCAAATAGTCCTCTGCTGTAATCAAGGAGGGAGAGAGGGAATGGACAGATTTTCATGACATAGTTCTGCCTTTGATTATGAGACTGAAACAGACGCATATTAGATATGAAGATAAGATGCAGTAAATGCGAAAGATTTTAATGAAATTTAGAGAAATGTTAGAATATAGTGTGTGCTCATTCCTTTCAGTTAAAGACACAAATGAGGCAGACATGGAATCATCCACCAGAGCATAGAAATAGCCTGATTCTAATTCCTGAATATCTCAGCGATGATATGAATGAGCAGAGAGAAATCCCATCAACATGGATTTAACACTCTGCCCTGGATTCAATGGACAGTCCTTCTTAACTTTGGCTCCCAATTAAATGCAGGCAATTTTGAGTTTAGCTCATGAAAACATTTCACCAAGTTCAGCAACCATAGAAAAACTGCCAAATTGTTTATTTGGACAAAAAACAAGTTATTTGTAAATAAAAGACACATTTGAATTGAAGCCAGGCCACAGAGTATGAAACAATTTCTTCTAAATAATACATTTGTTCACAAAAAAAGAAACTTCCATTCCAAGACTCTATGGGTTATACAAGTTATTAGCAACAAAGAAAAAATAAAACTGCCATTCATGGAAAATAAAGTACGTGCATAACAGTCTGCACATGATGAGGAAGCAGGGCACCAGAGATTATTTATGCTACCTAGATACACTGCTCCTCCTGTCCGCCCCAAGCATCCAATGACACAGTGTTGAACTTGATTACAGCCGATAACAAAGCTGACATGATGGGCATATGATGTTCATCATAAGGACTACAGATTTTACTATGTAGTGGGCCTATTTGTGAGGGCACTTATATAGTGTCTTAATGTGAAGCTTGTGAAGGAACAATTCAAACTGACTTCAAAAGTGTGCCTTCATCATACCATCAATGTCAAAATATGATCAATATCATCAAAATCCTCCTTGAAGTATGAATATTTCTTACCAAATAAGACTGTTCTCCAGTTATAAACGTGTTATCGAGGTGTGACTGAGGCGAAAATGCAAATCTACTTTATAATACAGAATACAAAAAGTAATTTCTTTGTCTTATGAATATATATGCATTTATCCACCAGAGCAAGGCAAAGCAGCACAGAAGCAAACCTGACTCAATGAACAACACGAAAACGCTTTTTGAAGAAAAAATAATCCACGTTATGTTTCAGTAAGTAATAAAGAGTGATTTGGTGATTGAAGCTGAGATGGACCTTGGAGGTTGACGTGTGGAAGACAAAGTCCATAGGTGCGGTGTATGAAATATGAACAACACGTCCGCTCTAAGCTCCTCTCTTCGTACACTTCCTCCGTAAAGAATGCTGTGCATCCAAGCTCTCCTTGCAGTCTCGGTAAACATTAGTGGGTAAATCTGCAAAGAGAAATCTATCAAGTCGCGTCAAGCTAAAGTAGCTTGTAGGCACTTTTGCGGCCCATTATTTGCTTGAGTGAGAGTGTTTCTCGCAGTGTTCAAGGCTGTTGAAAAGGTTAAACCATGGATCACTCCAACCCCTCGAGCTTTCCTCACAATTTGCTCCTGCCTGCTATCTCAGCCGCGCGCCCCTCACCAGCTGCATCTCGCCACACCATCGTGTAATTACATTTAATAATTAGCCCAATGCTCAATAAGTTGCGGTGGATCAAACTGATAAGAGCGGGATTTCCAGCAGATTACGGGCAGCTTAGCCTCCAAAACAAATATTTTGCATCATGAACAGAGAAACACGACGGCTGGGATGCATGCTGCTAAATATAAAATCCTCGTGTATTCACACAAGGATTTCATGAAAAGAACCCTCAATTAGACAGCGAGGAATGAAATAATAAACCCATATTCGTGTCCTCTGATCTTCATACATCACGCATGAGTGCCTGTTGCAAGCTTCGGGGATACACGCGTTTGATTAAATCCCATTTAATGTCCTTTTACGTGAGCAAATCTCTATAGAACCCACCACTGCACTTTAATACACAGCACCGCCATTCTAAACGCTGAAGTGGCAAAAATGAGCACTAAGAAAGAATCCACTATCTATTCAAATGAAAATCCCAGGCTCATCCAGTAGGTCAAAAGGCAGAATAAGCATATAGCAGCCTGTCAGAAACCCACATAGGCCGCAGTGGGTTGCTGCCCTCCAGCTGGCAGGCGGGGTGCTGCTGGCTCGAACCCAAGCTATACCACTGGCTGATACTTACTGGGCTGATGGTGCCCCAAGGGCAGCGGAGAGGCCAGTTAAGGTTAAAACCCAGTCTGCTGTAGACGGAAGCCCCTGCATTTACAGCACACTGGAGTGTGACCTGCACAATTCATTCTGTCCAATGAGGATGCGGTACGGGTCTCCGATGTAGAAGGGGATTGGCTAGGCCAGTCACCAATCAGCGTGGCAGATTGTTTCTTCATTGGTTGCTACTTACATTTGTGTGTTGTGAGAAGAAGAGCGTTTATGGTGGATGAAAAGAGGAAATCTCCCCTGTTTAGAAAAATACATACTCCATAGCAGGAGGCCCTCTTCTTGTTTATATTAACATGATGCTGGAAGAAAATACGATTATTGAAATCTCATTAAAATGGGAGAATAAGCACATAAGGCATAGACTTAAATAAGTATAAATAAATACGCTAGTGATAACACAACTGTCTCACATTGTTCTCCTCATAGTTTAGAATTTTGAATGATTCAAACTTGGATACGCTAGCCTGATTTTTAAGTTGGCATAGTGCCAACGCTTTGAATTTTGACATCGCATTCAACTTTGATAAAAGTGTAGTACCCTGAAAATATAAAAAAGCATGTCATGCATGTCTCAAAATGACCAACAGAATGAGGAGTCTTGTGTCGGGATCCACTGGACACAAATCTACTTATTTTTGAGAAATAAAATTCATAATTTGTTATGCTAATTTCACAACATAGAAACCTAGCTATGCCAAAAGCCAGTGGAGATTGCAGTCCACCTGTGAAATGGCACTGAAGATTGGATTTTAAATGGTGGAGAAATAAAGGTTCAAAAAGAGCTGACCAACACAAGTATGCACTGAGGTACTGTGCTCAGTGTAACAAAGGGAAAAACTCTGAGGTCCCAGACAGAAATGTGCAGCTTTGAGCTGTGTGGCTGAATGGCCTGGGACCGGAGTGCATGAGCAAAATCTGAGGGCGTGTGCAGTTGTCAGAGGCACTGCCAAGTTTACGGGCCTCGACGATGCCCGGATAATCTGTAATGACGAACCAGAAGGAAGACATCCCCTCAGACGATCCTGCTCTGGCCGTCTCTCGCTGTAACAGCCCAAGAATAAGTCAGTCTCAACAAGTACTTTAGTCTTATGTTTAGACTTAAAATCTTATGTAAATTCGTATTTTGGTAAATGAGACAAAAATATAGCTTTTTTCAAGATTTTTCCAATGGGGTAAGAACATTTCACTTCAACAAATAACTTAAAACAAGCTCATTGACATATCCTCATTGAAAGATAAAGATAGTTTTTGCAGTGCTCATACTGAACTTCAAATGCAACATTCTGCAAGCATCCCTCTGAACCCTGCAGTTTTTTAAATATTATGAATAAGTTTAGAATTAATATCGTTTTGTGATTTGATTTTGATTTGACCTGGTGAAAAAAAGCTAACATGGCTGAGCAGGCGTCCTTCTTGTTTCTGAACACAAACAGAAACAAACTTTGTTTTTCTGTGGTGTGGGAACGTTCTCTACCCCAGAGAATGTTTTTAACTCCTTTTTTTCACGGATTAATTGTGAAGATAGCCTTCTATAAGTGTGGCAGATGTTTTCTGCAACAAAAAAAAAGAAAGGGAGCTGGTAATTATTGCCAACCAGGAATGTGCATCTACCACTGCTGCCTGACTTCCTTCATTTGTATTCCAATTAAGTGAGAAACAATTAGCTGGGCTTAAAAAAGGGAAGAATATATGCATGTGAAGAACACAGATGCAAGATCACAGGAAAGCACTAGGCTGTTTGATTTCGGATATTGACACGGCGGGGAAATTCGCAGTGTGACAGAATTTGAGTGAATGCAGGAAGGCTATGGTGCAGAACACACAGCACTTGGCAAAAAGGAAAGGCAGGATTCACTGGTTTTTTTCCACTGCTCTTGTTATACTGGGGAAGGAGATGGACCAGAGGAGCTGCACTTCTGCAGCAGTGTGTCCAGTCAGGTGACCGCTGACTGAGGGGACGGTAAAGTCAAACCCGGTGCTTCATTTATCTGCTGCCCTGCAGGCCGGCGCACTATCGCGGTGGGCTGAGTCCGGTCCACTCGCCACAGTCCTCCAAAAACAGACGGACCTGGCATTCTTCTTCTTCACTTTATCTCACCGCAGCCCCCGCTGTTTACTCACCTGCCTCGCTCGGAGGGAAGGTGAAGGAGGACCAAGGTGTAAACGCTAAATCGTCTGCCCCGCGTAACCCAAAAACCCCTGAGATCGTTTTTTTTCTCTCCCACCTTCCTACAAATTATGGTCAATTGGGCTTAAACAGAGCCCTGAGCTATGGAGACAGAAACAAAATAAATGTGCTTTCCTCAGAAGCCAGTTCCTGTGGCGTGGAGGGCTTTCACAGACTATCGGGCTGGGATCTGAAGCGCTGGTCCATGCCCAGGCGCGACTGTTTCTCTGGACAGCCCAGCGTGGGGTGGGGCATCGCCATGCCATTTCCAGATGGCTGCACTTCCCGTCCCCGAAAACTGGCTGCCTTTGCTCTGCCACTGCCACCCCAGAGCAATGATGTTCCAGCACTGCCAAGGCTAATGCTAAATGCACACAGACTGATATGTTACAGCACTGCCAAGGCTAACGATAAATACACACTGACTGCTATGTGCCAGCACTGCCAAGGATAACGCTAAAAGCACACAGACTCCTATGTTCCATCACTGCCACTGCTAATGCTAAACACACACAGACTGCTATGTTCCAGCACTGCCACGGATAACACTAAAAGCACACAGACTCCTATGTTCCATCACTACCACTGCTAATGCTAAACGCACACAGACTGCTATGTTCCAGCACTGTCAAGGCTAATGCTAAAAGCACACAGACTCCTATGTTCCATCACTGCCAAGGCTAATGCTAAAAGCACACAGACTCCTATGTTACAGCACTGCCAAGGCTAATGCTATGGCATGCTGAAAGCACACACACTCCTATGTTCCAGCACTGCCAAGGCTAATGTTATTGCATGCTAAATGCACACAGGCTAATGTGTTCCAGCACTGCCAAAGGCGAATGCTATGGCATGCTAAATGCACACAGACAGCAGGATGTCAAACAAGAATTAGGGCTCGCCTCATCCTGATACAGTGATAATTGTGTTTGCCATGGATCTGCAGTGCTTGATGTTCGACTTGGTGATGTGGTTCCCTGCAAAACACAAGCGACTGCCACTGCGGTTCATTGAACATTGCAATAAATCAGTTTACTTGCAAGGGATGTTTTTCGGAGACAGAATTTGAATAGACACAGGAAACCAACAGTAGAGAGTACGTCCATTTTCCCTGCCGTCCTCAAATTTGAAAGTCTAAAATAGAAGTTACGCAGACACCCACTACAAAAAAACACTGCCAGACTTGAATGCTCGAGCACCATTTTCATATGCAGAACTAAGTCCTCACACAGAAGGAATACATTTATCCGTTTGATGTGTTATGACTGCACCACTTTTTCATTATGTTCTTTTCCTTTTATGGTGTGTAGGTGTTTGTCATGCAAACACTCTCTTGCTAAAAATAACTCAAATATGCTTCCCAAATATATTTCATTTATTTGCTGTTAATTAATCAATGCCTCTGCGTCACTCACAGTACATATATATATGCAAAAAGTCAAGAAAGCCTGCATGGAGGAGTAGCATCTCAAATGGATAACAACAGGCACACTAAACGCATGAAATGATAGACTAGACAATAAACACTTTCAAACTATTTTATCAAAAAGCTTGCGCAAATGATTCCAAGGACTAGACCCCAAACACTCATTCAGACAATTTAGTGTGGCATTGACATCATTGTGATTTATACACCACAGAAGGCACTTTTAAATGAAGGTTCAAGATTGTTTTCCCGTCTCAGGCTCTCTACTTTGTGAAATATATAACCGTAATACATCTTTATTTGACATATTCACATTTCAAATGTTTCTTTTAGCACTTTTGTCTTCACACATATGCGGAAACCAGGGAAAACTTGAATCAGGTTCTGCCATGGCCCAGATGCAAATGAAGAGACAACAGTTTAATTGATTAACCCCGTGCCTGCCTACCAGAATCCATGGGCTGGTAATCATGGCATGAGTGTTAATAATGTGACACTGTCCCTGAAGCTACATCAGCTCTGCGTACAGTTCCCCGATATCCAGCCTTCTCTTTAATGTCTGAAAAGATCTGTGCCATCCGGCAATCCATCATTGTCTTAAAGTGCTCAATTTATTTATTGACTAAAGGACAGTGATCTGTTATTGATTTATTTTTCTACGTGAAACCAAGGTCTCACGTCTGAACGTAAGAAAGGCATTTATCCTGGCTAACAGACTACAAGAGGACAGGCCTAAAATGCAATGTGTCTGCGGCTTCACTACAAGCCAATTTCCATTTGGAGCCGTTTACCACAAAAGCCCAAAAAAAGTCTGTGCTCAAATTTCAAATTGTGAAGTGAGTGAGACATTCACAGAGCAAACACTGCAAAACAATCAAATTTCAACAAATATTTTTGTCTTATATTTAGACTTAAAATTTCATTTCTATTACCTTTTTGCTATATAACACAAAAATATTGCTTAAAACAAGCTAATATTTTTGACTTGAGAGAGTGAAAAAAGATTTTGTGACTAAATGTAAACAATTCTTTGCAGTGACTTTATTCCTCCACTTGGCCTTACACACCTTTTAACTCAGTCGTCTGCTGCTTACCAACACAAAATGGCTTCCACATACACCCACAGTCATTACACTAACGCTTGTCCTATTTTCTCCAGAAATGCACATCGGTTTTCAATCTACTCCTCCGAGCTGTCGCTAATTCGGAAAGACATCCCGAATCCTTTTTTTTAGGTGGTGTACCGATCACAAGTGCATCTTGTGTTCTCTCAAACTGCCTCAAATTGAGTTCAATACAAGGCTGTAGGCAGAATTTCATGCTTACAAGCCAGCCGCCATGTGACTTTACTGTTAGTGGCTTTCACTGGCCTTAGAAGAGCTGATTGTCTCGAAACAGAAGAAGAGGGATGAGAGGCTCTGAGCTCCATTAGTCAAAGAGTTTAACACCGACTGCACTACCCTTTTAGAGGAAGGAAAAAAAAAAAAAGTATTTTTATTTCAATGGCCTCAAGAGTATTCCGTAGCAAAAATCCAATCCATTATTTCTGCAAACAGGTTCTTTTTGTTCGATTTTTTTATTTTTTTTAATGCGTGTTTAATGAACATTAGAAATCCAGAGTTCAGAAAGCAGCCACTTGTGTGTAAACCGAGCTCCAATCAACAGGTATGGGCACCGTGCTGGGTATTGTTGCTATTGCTTTCCAACTGAAAGGGCGGCTAGCTTGTGAAGGCAGCACTGCATAGCTATCTTTGGACAATGATTTTTGAGACATTTGGTTGGATGTGAGCAGATAAGATGTTTTTGTACACTTCAGAAATCATCCTGCTGCTGACAGCAGTCACATCATCAGTAAAGAAGTGAGTCTGTTCCATTGGCAGGCATACATGCCCAAGATATAACACTACCTCACTCATGTTTCAAAGATAGAGAGGGGGGCGGGGGGCTGTGGTGTCTTTGGATCATAGTTCCTTTCTTTCTCCACACTTTTCTGTTTCCAACACTTTGGTACATGTTGCCACTCATCTCATCTGTCCATAGGAGTAGTTTATTCCAGAACCTTTTTTTAATGAACTTTTAGCAAACTCTAACCTGCCCATGATTTTCTTGAGGTTTATCAGTGCTTTGTGTCATGTGGTGAGCACTCTGAGGTTATGAGGTTACGCTGGTGTTGTCTTCTCTTCATTCGTTGTCTTTGACACATCTATGCCTGCAATAGATCCTGGAGCTTTCTCGATCTGTTTGACAGTTGAAAAGGAGTTTTTCTTCACAACAGAAGGTGTATCTCCATCATTCACTGCAGTGGTCTTCCCTGGTTTACCTGCTGCTGCTGAGCTCCTGGTACAATCAAAAATGTTCAAAACAAAAAGAGGTGATTTTGACACATCCAATGTTTTGGCTATGTCTCTGACCAATTTCTTCTGATCCCACCATGACCTGCTGTCCTGGAATTAACGTTTATTTGGCCCTCATGTTGAGAGACGACAACAACAGACTCCAAAATGCAAACTCCAAACCTAGAATCAACTCTTGACCTTTTGCTAGCTTTCTTGTACATTAACTAATGATGCAACAAAACACAGCTGGCCAAGAAACAGCTGAGCAGCCAATTTTCCAATTACTTCTGGGCCCCCAAAATGAGGGGAGTACTGTATGTAAAAAGGGTAGCAATTCCTACAGGGTTCACCCAATGTGGATCTAAATACCCACAAATTAACGCAGACAGTCTGCGCTTTAAACTCATATCATTTAATCTCAAATGTGCTGCAGCCAAAACAACAAATCTCGATCATTGTCCAACTACTTATGGACTGCATTGCATATGCATTGCTTTTTCCAAGTGAAGCAGCCAATGCCCATGTTTTGAGCCAATACAAATAAGTACAAGGTAATGAAATGATCAATGACATTTAAACATTAATGTATCACAATTAAGAGGAGCTTGTAAAATGTCCCTTGTACGCTATATAAAACAATTGAATTTCCTTCCCTTTTTTTGCACATTTTTTATCTCTACATGCACCCATTAACACTTCACCGCCTGCATTATTAAGTCCTTTTCATGGTAATGTAAGTTCCTTGTTGGATCTTTTCAAAGGCACCAAACTGCAAACTGCCATTTCCTGCTTTGCACATGTATCCGTGTGAAATTTAATCTTTACAGAGTTTAGAGATACATCTTAATGTTAATATGCAGTATATTGCGCCATAATATTATTTTTTATATATTAAGGAAATTTATGAAGAATGAAGAAGAATAAAGACAAAATATGGATTCTATACAGAAGCCACATGCTCATTTCAACGTTTATAATTATGGTAGACGAACTAGACCACAAAATGTTTTTCTTCTCTTCTCTGGTACTGTCAGGATGACCAAGTGAATTCAGTTACACAAGGATTTTAAAAGCAGGGTTGTGCGTGATCTCCTGTGTGGGGAAGCCGGAGATCTCCAGGCCCGGGTCGTTCCGGCGTTCTAACAAGGCGGTCGATCAATCGAGGAGGCCTTGCCTTGGACCCCCTCATAAAAGCCTGCTCTCCCACTGGCAATGCTGGCCTCTATCGCCAATTACCTCCATGGACCCGGAGCTCAGGACTTTGACTAATGTCATGTGAAATGGCGTTGAGACGCCAGCCAGTGGCCTCACTCAGGCTCATGTCGAGCGTAATTGGAAGGGAAGGGGACAGTATTAATAATACAGGCATCTGCTCAGCCCATTCCCCATTACTGTCAACACATTCATTTTCATTTCAGCTCGCACTGGACTACGGAGGAGGCGAGTCCAAACCGGACTTTCCTTGCTGGATGACAGGGATTTTTATTTTTTTCATTTTTTTATTCGCAACAAATATTTGCTGGACTGTCAAGTAGTAGATAAATCTTATCTTGACAGAAGCGTATTAGGAACCAATATAAATAAAGTAAGTATCCTGTTATAAGGAAAGGTCGGTCATAATTTCTGTGCCCCTGACGAGCAAAACATCCCATTTGGCTTTTTAGTAATGTCTCATCCTTTATGCTAATTTCTGATGGCACCTCAAATTATCACGTAATTACCACTTTAAACATAATAATTGCCTCTGTCTCCACAATGAACTACCCGGCAGCATTGTGGAAATTGTAGTGTCAAAGAACCCACTGCTGTGTTTCAAAATCAATACTATAAAATTACACGGTTGTTACACGGTTAACAATGTGCTCCTGGAATTATTATGAACACAAGCAAACGTTGACTCAGTTGATGCTCAGACTGTAGGTCTCACCTGCTGTTGTTTTGAAAATATTCGAAAAACAATTCAGACTTCCTGTGTGTTTGATAAACCAGCGAGAGACGCACAGTAGGCACCAGTGCATGCTGGGTACATGAGGGACTGGGGTGAAGCAGAGGGTCCAGCTCTCACAGGACTCCCCTGCCACCTGTGACACTATACATCCAGGGAAATGCATTATTGATGCCATACTGTTTTCATGAGTCTTAGCTTGGCTCTTCAGTTCACCCAGGAAAAAATAAATAAATCTAATAATAATATTCAGAGCCGTGAAAGCCCTTGAGTACAATAAAGCCTCGACAGAGATGTGATTTTATTATTATTTATACAACCTTAATCACTTTATCCTCAGAATGGGATATGAAATGCGCTTGTGTGGCCTCTTCACAGATTGGCTGGCACAGAAAGGCACATCTGCTCTGCAGTATAAACAGATAGCTCCAGGTTACCCTACGGTAAGCAGCTGGAGCGTTTCAGCGCTGGGGTGTGACACGCGTGTGGTAGGGGCTACGGAGACGCCGATCTTTTCAGCAGGCTTAAAAAGCCGAGATGTTCCACTGCTTGCTTGCTGTTCTATCGCTACAAAAAAAGTTCATAAACAATCTCTCAAATGTCCCTCTTTTTTAAAACCGAACATTCCTTTGAATCTGAATTCAGTTACAGACACGTTCACAACAGTGTCGCCGTCCATAAAACGACCGTCGTCAGTGTATCTGACAGCAAGACAGTTTTGAGATGTGTTCACGGAACTGTAAATAATCGTGTTTTTAACATATTACAGTGTAAATACAGGCCATGATGGTACACCATGTGGACTGAAGAAATCATAATGATGTCATAACACGTTCCTGTGCTTCCCTACAACAAGGTGCCCGGGATATATTTGAGCAGCTACAGTAGGAAAAGTGAGCAGTGTGAGCAGTCTCCAGCAAACACTGCCTCATTCCCACCACTACTGTTGGCGACAGGCAACGGAAAGATGTCACCACAGGGATCGGTGCCTACGGATAAGGAGCGGAGTCTTAGCCCGAGGTGCTGAAGCCTGTGCGTGGTTTTAGGTCATCTCCAGCTGGCGAGAGAGGAAAGAGTGCCTGGCTGTACAGCCAGAGGGGCCAGAGGGGATTACTCTGTGGGAGCAGCAGCACGTTGGTTGAACGGTAGCTTGTGGAACGGTAGCGTGTGTGGACTGGTGAAATTTGACATTACATTACATTACATTACTGGCATTTGGCAGACGCTCTTATCCAGAGCGACGTACAGTTGACTAGACTAAGCAGTAGACAATCCTCCCCTGGAGCAATTCAGGGTTAAGGGCCTTGCTCAAGGGCACAACGGCTGTGCGGATCTGATTGTGGCTACACCGGGATTAGAACCACCGACCTTGTGGGTCCCAGTCCTTTAGCTTAACCACTACACTACAGACCGTCCTGAAATGCAACCTTACCCGGTCCAAGTGTTGCTCTGGCCTCTTTTTTTTTTTTTCAAATCGCAATGACAAATGTTGCTGTAGCATTGTAATAGGTATAATATGTGTGTTTACCCTTCTCATTCAGAGCACAGACAGCAAAATTGCCCAAACCAAAATGGGTTTCTTGGGCCTGAAAACAAACGTAATGATTTTTGTGAGACCAAACCAACCAAGAAATAAACAGACTTGTTGGCAATTTTGAGGGAAAAAGAAAAGAAAAGAAACAATGAAAACTCAAAAATGAAAAAGTACAACAACAATGCTATACTGTACTTTAACTGGAACGACAGTAAATACAGATTTCTAAATGAATACAAACAATAAATAATAGGACCCTTCGGCTAAACGTATCTGTGCAAATAAGCACTGCCCTACTTTTTTTTTCATTTAAATGAATATTCCAGCAATAAAATAGGGAAATCACAAATTATGACCGCCTTAGTCTATTCATATTTCATGCTACAAATGCACACTCTTAATTTTCAAAGTGCAAATGGGCCCAAATTGGATATCTGTCACAGAGCGATATGAAAATATAAGTTTTATTTTCAAAGCGGCAAAAACAGGACACAGATTGTCATCATGAAATCACATGCATCGCTTTAAAGATGAGGCTAGAAGATAATGGATGCTGTTCTCTAGATAAACTGACAATTTAATTGACTTACTGTAGGGGGCCGAAGCTCTGGTGAAATGTGAAGGTGCTGGTCTCGGTTTTAGGACACAGAGATAGTCTGCTATGCAGTTTTAAAGGACATGAGCAATTTACTAAATATCTTTTGAGGTGAGGTGAGGTGTCTCTTTAAAAATTCACCACCTGTCCTGTCTGTCTCACGCACAACACAAAACATGCACAAGCACGCACCGCAGAAGACAAAGCTACAGTTTGAAAAATCCACGGGCGTTCCATTTCTCAATGTATATTTCAGACGCCGGCGACTCCCGTAATGGGGGGGGCATGGTGGAGGATGTGCTTGGCCTGAGTGCAGCTCGTTGCTCAGAGGTCTTTGAAGGCAGAGGGGAGGACAGGCGGCGTTCTCGCAGACAGTGATGTATGCCACGCGTAGCTGGGCTAACAACGGCCCGGCTGACCGGGGGGGGGGCCTCTTCCTGGCACCCCCTGCCACCCGGGCATTGATCATGTCATCGGCCTGCCCCGGCGAGCCACCGCTACCCACAATGCCCCAATTCTTCGGCGCCCTATCACTCATTCCGCTCACATCGGAAACACTGAGCGCGCTGTGACGGCCGAACAGACCCGCTTCCCAAACCGAGCGCGGCTCTGAACCCGCATCTGGGAGAACAGGGAACAGTTACTCATTCCTGGCTCCCTAATTAATTATCACCCAGATTGCTTATTGATTTCTCTTATTCACTCCGATGGCCCTATGAAACACATTCCATTCACACAAAGTGCTGATGGGAGAAAAAAGTCGGGGGGAGTGTATATAAAGACTCAGTATGTGGGAGCTATGCTGACTTTCGCCTACAGTGCTGCCCTGGGCAATCTTAGAGAGACCTACCAGGGCTGTACGGGTGTAATGTCTGGAAGGTACTTAGGCCTTTATTGTAGATGGCTTGAGCTCTCTTATATTGATCTCAAAACCTTTCTCACCAAATCCAGACCGCTCTCTGCGCTTAAACTCATTTGGTAGGCTGTCTTTTGCTGCACTCTCACTAGCGGTATTTCTGGATTCTTTGTGTAATTGTGAAAAGGGTGTTTGAGCTTTGCCTCTTTTGATTAGGGCCAGCTCTGGTATTGGAAACCAACTCCAATTTAAATGGGCACAGTGTTGGGATGGAAATGTAATCCAAAGATTTTACATCTTCCTAACCTTCATCTGCAATTTCTCCTCTGCCAAAGTTATGGAAGCGGTGACATTGGCCAAGACTGGATGCTTTAATATTCATAATGTGTATGTCAAGTTCAAATTAGAGTGCCACTCATCATAGTCTTACATATGTTAGGTCCAGATTGCAAAGCAAAAGTGACATTGTGCTACAAACTTTACTTTCACTGGATAAAATAACTTTAAAAGACATCACTAAAAGTCGTATTGGGCAAAAAAAACAAAAAAAAAAACTTCTACGTAAATCCTCCAAAGTAAAACTTTTTTCCTATCTGCCACTTCTTCAATCAGAGCCTGTAATATGAAATGCTTAATTATCTTGGAACAAAATGTTTAAGAACAGGGGGCATTGAGGCAATATCCCAAAAGACAAAAACCTTCTCCTCAAAGGCCATTTATAATAAAAAAAAATGTCAACTTCTAACAAATTCTATCTTGTTCCCACTAATTCTGCCTGTGCATGAGCATGAAGATTTAATAAAGTTTGCCTCCTACCCCCAGGATAACAAATACTCAATGCAACACGAACATCGCAAATCTCTGAAGGAGATAAGCTTATCTTTCACTGCTCCATAACAGTGCAAACTAGCACAACCATCTCAAAGGGATTAGCAACAGGAGTCTAATAACATGGTAGCTCATTATCATTAATGTATGTGTGTGTGTGAGTCAATATAATAAATTGCATAATTTTAGATTCTGTGTTTTTCTGTGTTGGAATAGTGTAGATAACCCATACGCATTTCATTGTTGCATTTCCACATGTATTTAAAAACTGTAATATTCTTTCCAATCGATGGCCACAAACTTTCTAATCACACATGTATTTACACACACACACACACACACACACACACACACACAATATCATTCTATAGATACTTTTAGCTGTTAGATACTTTAATTTTTTTAGGGCTACGTGATACCACTGGATAGGTCGAGCTTTCCAGCAAAACATGTTTCCACTGCAAAATGTTACATTTCGTGGGAGTTAAATTTACCTGAATTCACAGCAATGAAATTAATAAAACTAAACAGCACTTTAGTTTAAAGATAAAAAAAAAATATTGGAGATGATAGGACAGATAATTTGCCATATTAGTGCTTTCAACGCAACGTGTTATAGTTATACAAGCATCTAAACATGAAGTTGGCATCTTTTTGAAAAAACAAGCTGTTGTTTTTCTACTTCAAGCCGTTTTTTTAAATCAATGAAGATTCTTATATTAGGTGAACTGGCTAAGCAAACGGGTTCAGTGAACAGGCACTGCTCTATGGTTTAAAGATCTGTGCTGCATCCAAAGACCCCCCTCCACCCCCCACACCTAAAAAATAAAAAGTGATGAACACAAGTTACTCCAAAATATGGCATGAAAGCATACCATAAAGGTAGAGTGAAGGCACATTTCTGTTCTTTAAGGAACAAATTGCCCAAAGTACAATAATCTACGCTGAAAGTACAATAATGCTATATTTACCAATTACCTTTATTTAATCTGGGACGAACAGTTCTCCCTGGGAACTAGTAAGTATGTTTTAGGTACAAAAAAGGTACAAATGAATTATGTATCACTGGCTAGGAGTACAATATTTTATAACTATGTATAAGGACAAGCGTTTGCACCCTTTCAGCCACTTACTCATACTTTTCTCTCTGAGAGTGCAGGAACTAAGAAGGCTGAATCTGAGTTTATTTGTAAGGCTATTTCCTCTGGTTAGCTCCATCTGCAGTTGTCAGGGGATAAGATTAGGTACGGGAGGGTAGGTGTTTGAGCCCAAGCGGGTGTGGAGAAAGCAGAAATTCTTTCTGTGGCACAGAAAGCACAAATTCAGGAGATTAAATGAAAAAGGACAAATATTAGGATAGTTTCATTAAATGCGCATTTGGATTCTTTGCACTTGGGAAATACTGGCTTATAAGGGCGCCATTCATGTGTTTCATTGCGATGGGTGGGAAAAAGAAAACATCGGCCAGCAAGGAGATTTCAGTTTCCATTTGTCTTTATATGTTTAAATGAGAAATCGTTGTGTATTTTTGCCTGATTTTCTTCAAGAATGATACCCAAAAACATACAAAACAAGTGCACAAAACACTATAGATAGAGCTACGGTAGTGATGTTGAACGTGGGACATTGTTCCCCTGGCGGCAGCTCAATGTGTTCCGGATGTCCTAGGCACACCCAGCTTCTGATAGGTGCACACAGAAGGTGTAGGTGTACTGGAGGTCGCCCCCCCCCCCCCCCCCCCACACACGCATCCAAGTTCACCCTTAAATTACTCCATTACACCCATGAGTGGAACTGTCACTCCTGCATTGTTCACCCGTAGCTGCCTGTGGTCTGCCATTATATTCATGCTTCAATATATTTCACTTCTACACTTTCTCAGTTACACCGACTATATTTTTACATCTACAATCCATTCAAACTGGCAGACGTTTTACTGAGCAACTATGGTTCAGTACCTTACTTAACCCTTGTGTTGTCTTAAGGGTCACTTGTGGGCCACTATGTTTAACACTGAAGTTTGTGAGTGACAGGTTGCTTCTTTGTGCAAAATAGATTCTGGGTTTAAAATTCAATTAAGCTGCTTTATTTTAAGGGGTGGGTTTAGTGAAGGCGGGTCATTTTTGACCCTTAGGACAAGGGGAGTGCACAGAATGTTAAGACTACATTACATTACATTATTGGCATTTGGCAGACGCTCTTATCCAGAGCGACGTACAACAAAGTGCATATCCATAACCAGAGATAAGTTCGCTGAAAGACCCTAAAGACTACACAAGGGTGAAGTGTACGACAGCAATATCCCATCCCAGCAGGGATTGGAACCCAAAGCCAGTGAGGCAAAAGCCTATTTCCCTTCATGTGTTATATTATTACATTACATTACATGGCATTTACCAGACGCTCTTATCCAGAGGTACAACAAAGTGCAAATCAAACACAAGTATAAGTGCGAAGAGGACCTGAGAGGACAGTACAGTTCTGAGTCCTAGTGTAAACATACAGATAATCTGAATCCTTGAAGAATACAATCAACATATTCACTGGCGTTGGTTTCTACCTTAAATGACAAATTATGAGATGAAACTGTGATACCAGTACTATAACACCGGAAACTTCTATTCATGAAAATGACCTTGCAGGTAAGTGTGTGTTATTCACACCTCCGTGGTAGGTAGCCAGGAACAAAGAACATTCCTGTCACACAATACTATTTTTACCTCAAAGTTCAAATGGATTCAATATGTGTGGGAGAATGACACATTATGCACAATAATATTTTCAGTTTTTGAAATCAGGTCTTACTGTTAAGTTAAATGTCAATTAAATGACAATTAAATGTGGCATTAATACAGAATACATTAACATTTGGTTATGCAGTTTGTGTGTGTGTGTGTGTGTGTTTACGTGCATGCATGCGTGTGTGTGCGTGTAACATAATGTGATATTCAACTCAATTCAGCTGTATTAGGCCTAGGACTTTTTCGAGACAGAGTTTTACAGTGGAAATAAAAGAGAAAATTGAGCAAAATATATGCCTGAACACCCTTAAAGTGAACAATTTGAGGTTAAAAAAAATATCTCCCCAGTGGGAGGAATAAGACACAAATGTTGGAGAGAAACAACTCAAAATTCCACTAAATTTTGGGTGGAACCTGGCTCTAGAGCAGAAGCCTATGCTCTGCTGGCAGATGATAGCCGATCAGACTGATTTTTGGATAGTTTCACTATCATCTACACTGAAAAAACTGTCCAGTCATACCGGTGCCAAAGATTTTCTGCCTCTAGCCAATCGCCTGGTCCTGGTAGATGTACTGTAACTGTGAACTGGTTGAACAAGCCAAAAATAGAACAGAGCGTCTGTCCAGAAATGACATGTCCACTGTGCACTTAAATAAGAAAAGAGAAAAAAACGAAATAACAAACAATGCTTCTCTTTCCAAGATGTCATGTAACAGCAATTATGTCTGCTTTCAAACTAGCTAAAGGGAGCTTTTGAAGCTTTCTGGCAATTACAAAGTGTGAAATAGCTGTGACTCAGACCGCATTCTCCGGATCTTTTCACAGCTGAGTCCTTTGTGCCAATAGCTGCTCTAGTTGGTGTTGACAAACCAGTGTCCAACAGAAAACACGGTCCTCGGCTGTCATGAGCGTGGCTGGTCGCTGCTGCCGACTCTCCAGCCCGTTGGACACGAAGCACGCACGCAGGAAAACACACTGCCGGAGGTTACGCAAGGTCCCCTGTCTGTGAATCACTGGGATTTCCAATGAGCCCAATTTCCATCTGGACTTTTGTTTAAATTACAACAGATTTCAAATTGCCTACATGCTTTGCTTTGCCTAGTGTAGCAGCGATTTTCCTGTAATATTATTATGGTACAATTTCAACATAGTATTTTTAAACATATTGAATTGTTCATCATAGGCAATAGTTTTTCCTGCACCACTGTAATAATGTGGATGGTGCAGGTCACGGTGAGTTCAGCCGATATGTGCATATCCTTCACTTTCCTTTTATTAAGTAAATTGAAGTATAACTGAGGAACAAATGAAGGAGGGAGGGTGGTGGAATTGAATGAGTCACCATTATGATATACTGTGTAATCACATTTAACTTCAAAGGAAAGGACTGACATGAACACAAAACAAAAAAGTATGCATAAAGGCACCATTGAACACTGTGGGCAGAGAAAGGCTTTGTGTATAAATCGGTATCATAAATCCCGCTTTCACAAACTTTCTGGTATTTGTGTCGCACGCAAGAGATAAAAGCAGGGCCGACATTACACCAGCATATCGCTAAGCGCTACGACATGAAAGCGCTCCCTTTTCAAAAACCTTTCAAAAACAGAGAAATTGGCAGCGTCCTTCCACTGGGGCTCGGACATTTCTCAGCCCAAATTGAACAAAGTAGCCGCGCTGCTGTTTGCAGTCAGATAATCCACTTACCCAGCCATCTTTCACTTGACCACGGCGCGGAGAGAGCGAATGTGCGGCATTAGCATTTATGCTCATTTTAAAACAGTGGCACATTTACATCTGGGCTCCCACACTTTCGCAGCGCCGTCAGACCGACGCCGGACGGCATTATCTACACAGGGCACATATTCCAGGCAGAATGGATGGAGGTTTCCTCTGATCCATTTTCAATTATCTTGGCTCTAATCCGTACTCGTGGGACTATTTTTCTCATCCATGAAAGAGTCGCAGAGTCGACTGAATTGCATGGCAAAAAAAAAAAAAAAAAAGCAATCAGGACTCAGCTCTCTCCCCGGCAGTTCTGCAGATTGAGCGGTGCTGCATATGAAGATGTGTCGCAGCTCTTGATATTCCGTGAGAATGAAGAAAAACAATATGGCTTCAGAAGAAGTTCACTTTTTTTTTTTAAACACCTGGCGAGAGTGGTATCTATCTGGTTGTAGTCCATTTGGTACAGTGCAGCCTGCCTGGGGCTAAAGAGCATCACTGGGACCTGAAAGGTTGGTGGTTCAAGCCCCGGTGTAGCCACAATAAGATCTTTGCAGGGACCTTGGGCAAGGCCCTTAACCCCAAATTGCTCCAGGGGGGAGTGTCCCCTGCCTAGTTGAATCAACGAGTCACTTTGGGTAAAAGTGTCAGATAAATATCTGTACTGTAATGTAATGATACAGCCTCAGATTGATAACCAATCCATTGCAGACGTCACCTCCGGTAACTGTTTTGTTGTCTATACAGGAGATGGTCGGTTACGCTTACGATCGCTTACAACAAAGCAGCAAAATTATTCTTTCTATCGGCCTTCTGCAGTGTTCTCGCAAGAAGGCACGAAGGTTTACTTTTTACTTTACAATTCCGTATATCAAAACGGATTCAGTGTGTTTGGTGAGACCCACTCGCGTCCTTGCTGCCAATTTGTGATTCTACAAATGCAAAGGAAATTGTGTCTTTCTCCGTCAATAACTGAAATAACGCCCCCGCATGCCTATATTTAGTGTTGACAACCTACATCTTGGATTTGATCCTGTTATTCCACTTCCTATGAAAGTGCGCTGCGGAAGAAAAGGATCTGGAGAGAGGAATTAAGCCGGGCCCAAGAACAGGAGCAGGCCTGCTGAAGGAAGGAGAAGATGCCGCACTTATGTAAGCATCGTAAGTGCTGTTGTAGTGGCAGACACAATTGACGTTCATCACTGAAGAGCTCTCCAGTTGAAACCTAATGCCAGTGTGCACACCTTGTTTGATAAGGTTTGAGGACTTGATTAAAACCCCCACACTGCCATGTTTACTTTAAGCAGAATGCAGAGTTTCATTACAGACCTGTTCAGTGATAAGAAGCACGGCACCTGAACAACTACTTAGGTAAAAACTGTGATTTCCAGGTCCGGTTCATATTACCTTAAGTGTAACTTTATAAGGTATTTCTACATCTATCCATCCTTATTCTTGGTCAGGGTCATGGGGAGCACTGGAGCCCTGGACATTCCACCAATCCATCTCAGGGCACACACACGATTCAATCAATCAATCGATTTTTATTTGTATAGCGCTTTTAAAGCTGCTTTCACAAAGCAGCTTTACAGAGAAATCGGTCCCCAAGAGTATGCCTAGGGCAACAGTGTCAAAGAAAACCTAACAGGAAGAAACCCTGAGCAGAACCTGACTCAGTAGGGGAACCCATCTGCGGCGGGTTTGTTGTAGTTTGTCCAATGCAAACATGCTAACTCCACACAGGAAGAGCTTGCTGTGAGGCAACAGTGCTACCCACCGCACCACCGTGCATAGCTCTGTGACACGCTCCACGTTGTGTAATTCATTGACACACTGTCTGCTTCGTAAGTATCCGCGGGTTTCAAATTCACAGTGTGTACCGTCTAGACCTTGCTGGGTTTTTGATAATACAACTTGAATATAATGAGGATGTGGGAATACTCTGCCAGAGAGCACCTTGTTATTGTGGAACTTTTTTTTTGTGTGTGAACGTACACATTTTAAAGTAGGATACTGCAACTGTCGCGACTCGGGCTACGGCAAATGTCCTGGACTGTATGAAGACACGATGATGCAACGGCATTGTAAACAGGGCGATAAACACCAGTAATTGGTTATATTGAGAGCTGCTTAAAGGGAGACTGCTTAAAGGGAGACTGTAATGCGCTCCACACAGGGGCAGAGAAATGGCCCAATATTAATGTCTGTACAACAGTCAGCGACCAAATGATGATAGGGGGCGGCCTGTAGCGTAGTGGTTAAGGTGAATGACTGGGACACACAAGGTCAGTGGTTCTAATCCCGGTGTAGCCACAATAAGATCCACACAGCCGTTGGGCCCTTGAGCAAGGCCCATAACCTTGCATTGCTCCAGGGGAGGATTGTCTCCTGCTTAGTCTAATCAACTGTATGTTGCTCTGGAGAGTGTCTTCCAAAATGCCAATAATGCAATAATGTAATGAAATAGGAAACAACATCACCATGTGCTTTGTCTATACACAATTTTAAAACTGTGTTTCAGGGGTGTCTCGGTGGCGCAGCCTGTAGAGTACTGACCACATGCTCATTGTGAGCCGCGACGTCAACGGTTCGAATCCGACCGTCTGACAATTTGTCGCATGTCTTTCCCTCTCTCTCGCCCCCATTCTTCCTGTCTCTATATACTGTCCAATAAAGCTGAAAAAGGCCTAAAAAATATCTTCAAAAAAAAACTGTGTTTCAGTATTTGGCTCTTGTAGATATCTCAGACAAGCTGCCCCCACATCACCTCCTTTCAAGAAAAATAAAACTGCTAATATAAGATAAATTGGAAGAAAGTTCAATTAACTAAGGCTTAATTGCAGAATATTAATTCAAATTTACTTCTGCAAATTGCTAGAGTTCAGTCCTGGCATGGACGCTAATTGAAATGTGCTGGATATTCATGACCTGTTACACAGAGGAAAGGTTGAAGGAGCAGATAAAGCTAGATATTTTGGCAAGGAGAGAATTTGAACCGACACGGTTAGTACGGGATTTCACTCAATGTTTGAACATATTTAGAAAACGCCAATACTACAAACCAAACATCCTCCGGTAAAGCAAAGAGAGCTTCAGCGATAATTGAGCGTTTGTTTTAAATGTGCTTTAGTCTCCGGTGTAATTAGGTTTGTCTGTATTGTTTTGCCTGTTAACAATTCAATTTAATGCTGTTGATAAGCAAAGAAAGAATGCTTACATTGTCTTCATTGTTTGAGTCAGTTCAAACAGCAGTATCAGTTGAACACATCCTCCAGGATTGGTCAGGGAGGAGTGGGGAGACGGGTAAAAAGGCGTTTTCTGATACACGTGGGTGGTGCCACAGCAGACTATGCACCAACACGGATTCAGTGCCCAATTCCCAACTGGGAATGAACAGAGGTCCCGGAAAACCAAAGCCACCAACTAACCACTGACCCAGAAGGGAGACAAGCACAGTTATTCTCAGTCGAAGAAAGGAGCAGAGGATGTGGACTCTGTAGCAACAGATGCGGTGATGGCATCATGGCCATCCCAGAGCAGTGTGATATTAGGTGGAACAATAGTACAATAGTGGAGGACATTTTAGCCTGGACAGCCTGAGCAGCAGACCTGACTCTAAAGATAAAGATTTATTTAGCATTTATTACTTGCCCATATGCCAGACCATTTTACTGCCTGCTATTAGGCATGAAAGTCACGAGCAGCGAGACAATAGCTTGCCTTTATTACTAAACGGCTTTTGTTTTTTTCAATCTGTTGCGATGGAATATATTTGGGATGTGTTCAAATTTCTCTAAGAAATAAAAAAACCCCAATAAAAACAAAGAAACATCTTGTGATACACGCTTCATAGGTGGTTGAATACAATTCGATATTCTGCGGTGTAACTAAAGCCGCTGAAAGGATTTTCATTTTTATCCTTCAGTTTATTATAGAGCAGGGGTGGAACATTCAACTTCATGATGTTTGTGTGCAATTTATTTAGAATATAGACACCCCCCCCCCCCCCCATCCCACCCGACCAACCCCCCCTGGCTCCCCAAATTCTGCTCACACAGCAGGTGATTTGGGATGTGTGAAATTATGCTGTGATTCCACATGAATTATACAGACAACCAACTGTCACCGAACGCTCCACAGTAAATTACCCAGCCCACAACAGGTTGGGTACTGTAGCTGGTCGAGAGAGATGATGATAACAGCTCGTCTGTGGTCTGTGGGCACTGGAGAAAAACAATAAAACACCCGGAGCTGTGACCAAACCTTACAAATACACTTACTATACCACAGAATAGACATCATTCAAAGTGGTAAGTGTCTGGGAGTACAGTCACTCCACACGGTTTCTCAGTCAACTCCCATTGACAGAAAGAGAGCCCTTGCAGTAGATGAGATAAACAAACTTTTCCATTCATATTTTAACTTAATTCTTCAGAAATGCAGAAAATAACTGACAGGAATGGACATAAACCAGGCACTAATCATTATTATTATTATTATTATTATTATTATTATTATTATTATTAGTAGTAGTAGCAGTAGTTCTATTAGTAACAGAATAATCTTCTTTAATCCATGTTTACATATAATTTAATGCATTTAAGAAACCCTTACACCTATACAAAAGAAGCATTGTGCTCGTAAATGCCAATTTTACCTTGAAAAGACCTCTCAAACGCACAGGATTCTTGCCAGAGGGGAATGAGGATGTCTGATGTGGCATAAAAGAAATTCACGGCAGAGTGGTGCTCCAAAGCACGGGTAACCGATAAAGACAATGTGCTGCTATGTACGCCTTCAAAGCCAGTGCTGCTAGCAATAGTTTGACCACTGCTTTTGTGACCGGATAAGACATTGTGCACACCACACTTATTCAGAAAATAAAAGCTCTCAACCTGTAACCCTTCACAACGGTATGTAAGACGACGGCTGCTTGAACTCCCACTAAAGAATGGTAAAAAATGTTCTGGGCATTTTTACAGCACAACGATTTTCAAGTGGTTTGATCAAAGCCCTCTTTGAATGCCGAAAGTGTCGTTCTGAGCAAATTCTGTGAAGGACCTGGGCTAGGTCAGCAGGAGAGGCTTTAAAGACACTGAAGCCTAGGTCCCAGATACTCCCTTTTCAATAGATTGCATAGACATACCGTATGGCTGAAAGCTCTGAGTTCAATCAGCATTGTGTCCCACTGTTTCCCGCAGATAAAAGCCCGCATTCATCGTTTCCTCCATAAACACAGTCGCACAGCATGTTCATCAATCATCAAAATCGACAGAAAAATTAAAATGTTCCTAAGAAAAACATTAATCTATTTCCCAAGATGGTAAGTCTGAGATGCTAATCGAATCCAAAGGTAATATTCATGAAGATGGTAATTAACAAGCAATTTTTTAAGTTTGTAAGATCAGTAACTCAATTAAGGCATTTATTTTAAAAGAAAATCTAGCATAACTTAAATTGACTTTCACAGAGTTAAAATCCATTATTAAGTATTATTGTTTTTTTGAGCCATTGTCTCCCTGAATTACCACATTTTTTGAGCATCCCTGCTGGTCCCAGAGTGGCCCTCATCACAACCTGTGACATGAGCAATAAATGGAGAGATCTAGAGTGACACACCCGCACTGTTGCCAACAGTAACGCAACCAATCAAGTGGTCCATTCAGAAAAGGTGAGCAGACTAGGTTACACCAGAGGGCTTTTGCGTCATAAAGCACAGGCAACAAGATGCATTTTTTATACTATTCATTTGAAGGAAAACATTTTTGAAAACCAGAGTGTGTCGATATTACACTAAAATATGGATTCCAAATAAAAAGAAACTTACTGACACAGAGAAGTATATTAGGAAACTATCATTTGGTAAACCCACTGAATTTATATAGTGCTTTTATCCAAAGTGCTTTACCATTTACTCTCATTCACCCATCTACGGCGATAGGCTGCCATTTAAGGTACATTTTAAGGAAATCCGTCTTATGCATCCCTGGACTTCTCACACTGAGTACCATGCGGTTGTCAGTGTTCAAATGATTTTAATGGGTTAATATAATGTGCAATGCAAATATGTTATAAATACAAACATAAATGTTACAGACTTGTGAATATTAAGCTTTCGCGTGGCTCTTTCAGAGCAGAGGGTATCTGACAAGTTAATCAACAGGGCACTCTCTTCACAGTTAAGGATTTTCCCTGGCTCAGACCCAGTAAAATAATCCACACTCATCTTTTTAAAGTCTCTCAGACCTCTTAGCTCATACATACTGTACACAACCATTACACCACTACATCTATGCTACGCTACGTTTTAACCCATCTCATTGTGTTTGTGAAGAACAACATAGTGTTGAAAACCTGTGTGGTAGGGTTTCCAGATGTCTGTTTTTTTTTTGAGCATACAGTAATTATGTATTTAAAACGATTTGTACGTCCGGTTTGTGGTCCCAACATTGCAATGTAATGATGTTTGGTCTGAAAGGGTAACCCTGTAGTTTGGAGAGCCCTCTGCCCCCTGTTTTGGAGGGGTTGGTGATTATGCTTCCAGACACATTCCAAATCTGGCAGCCCTGTTGTACAGAGATGCACCCAAGGGGAGCCCCAGCACTGCGGCTACAGTTATCACCCATTAGTAGCACTGTATGATGATGTAATGAAATGTTTTAATTGGTGCATTTGGGCTTTCCGTGCAAATTTACAATGACATGGACCTCCATCTCTCCCTTAGGCCCCTCATATCCCCTGCACGGGAACCGCTGTTTTAATTCTCTTAGTCACCGCTACTCCCAAAATTAGGCTGCTTGTTAAGTTTAATGGCCTGGGGAAGATGGTCTAAAAGGTTGGATTCCTCACCCGAAAGTTAACCGCACTTATCAACCGGCAAATGGAGCTGAGCGTGACGTTTCGAGGCGTTTGAGTGAAGCCGGATGCGATTGGATCCCCGCAGCGCCAGGGACGGGCTGAATTAGAGCCGCTGCTTATGTAAGCGTTCTGCGAGGATGGAGAGACGCGCGTGCCAGGACAGGCGCTTCATGCTGAAAGGAGCCTCCACCACGCAAAACCCATTTCGGTGTGGGCGTGGTGCCCGCGCGCATGGGCAGGGTGCAGCAGCGGAGGGGTACCCTACACACCGGAGCTCATTGGGGGGGGCAGGGTCACTGACAGGGGCCGGTGGGAGAATTTTGAGGACACTTCACATCCTCTTGCTGTAAATTACATTAATCCCCCAAAAATTTTAATTTGCGATTCTCTTTTTCATTTTGCACTTTGGTTGGCATCTGAAATCAGAAATACGGTACATATCTACTGTATATACCTCTGGGTGCAGCCCATGTTTCTGTTTTTGACTCTGAGGAAGATGTCGTTTGACGTAACGTCAGGCTCGCCTGTCCATTAAACAGAGTGCATTTCTCTGAGGCCACTGTCTCTTATTTCAGGCTGGTCCCTGTGAGGTTGCCTGGGTAAGGAGTCTAATACAGTACATGTAAGGCTGGTCATGCACATATGTAGAAACACAGACACACACACACACACACACACGCACACCCACTCACACACAAATAATGCAATAGATATAGCAACTGAATAAAATACTCGCAAAATGCTAGTACAAACATACAATACTGCTCGATTCTCGATTTGCATTATAACTGTCCATTGCACTGAACATTAGAAAATGCATAGGGCCTAATTTTGGTGAACACTGGTATTAGCAAGGAAGAAACACGCTTACAGTACTGTACTCTCGCACACACGAACACCATATTGTGGCTCCAGCTCGACTTAATTTTGTAATAATTTTGATTTATATGTCAGCTCTTATTAAAGCAAACTGCATTTTGCGGTTGCTTGACCTTTTTTCTCAGTGTTTTATGAGTTCATAACGAGAAGCTCCAGGCAAAACAGGCCTGACTGAAGCTCAGTGAGCTTCTGCCTGCTTTCAGTGGTCTGCTTCTCAACATGGAAAATCCCTTTTAATACACTGGCAATCTATGGCATAGTTAAGATGCAATCAATCTATCTGTGCTATCTTGATGAGAACAATAACAGTAAAAGAGGTACATTTGTTCCTAAACTGTCTGCTAGGACAAGGAAAACCTGGAGGCAGTGAATTTTAACTCTATTTATTGAAAACAACAGGCTAGACTCAGTATGGGGCTGGGTAGACATTCAGTATATGTGCACGCGCACACACACACACACACACACACACACACACACACACACACACACACACACACACACACAAATATACACACACATGCACATGTATAGACTTGGAGAGACATGCTAGATACACAGATATACACAAACTGTACATGTTTTATGTACATGTTCAAACACAGATGGGCATGCATATATGCAGGAGTGAAAAAATAGGTGTACATACACATGACACATACATACTGTACTGTACACATCAATACACACAAACAGAATATAGATGAGATGGATACAGGGTAGGTTAGAGGGGGTCTCTTTCAAATTTCTTGCTCTCTTTCTCCTCTCTCTCTTTTACTATCCCTCTCCCCTCCCTCTCTCCCCCTCTCACTCCCTCCCTCCCTCCCTCCCTCCCATTCTCTCTCCCCTCCTCTCTCTCTCCCTCTCTCTCTCCCCTTTTCTCTTTCTCTCGCCCTCTCTCACCTCTCCTTCCTCTCTCTCCCCTCTTTCTCCCTCCCTTCCCCTTCTCTCCTCTCTCTCTCCCTCTCTCTTTCTCTCCCCTCCTCTCTCTCTCTCTCCCCCTCTCTCTTTTTCTCTCTCTCTCCCTCCCTCCCCTCCTCTCGCTCTCTCCCTCTCTCTCACCTCTCCTCCCTCTCTCTCCCCCTCTTTCTCTCTCTCTCATGGTCTGCTGAAGGAGTGTCTTGGGGCCAGGCACCCCTCCCAGACGAGACAGAACCAGCCTGCAGAATCAAGGCCACATCGTCAGCCCACATGGAGTGCACTGGGGGTGCCATTTTAGAAGGCTGCTGACATGAGACCGAAAAACACATCCGCTTCCATATCTCCGGCAGCCGGCCTAAAGTCACCCAAATCACTTTCTGTAATGCGCCTGATAAACGCCGGTTCCCTTGCTACGTCGTCTCAAGATGTCTGACAGCAGCCCGTGTGATTGGCTGCCAGTGAGATATTCCGTCTTAAAGGGTAGGCTGCATATGGAGATGTGTGTACAAAATAATACACAAGTGTATAGTGGAATGTGCATAATAGTTCATAGTTTTCATTGTGCACAGCGAATATTACTGCCTGTATTCCTGGTATGTTTAAAATGGGTTTTTTTTGTATTTCATTCGAAGGTTAAGGAAGTCTCAGGAAAGGATATCAATGTGCATTCCCTGAACTTGAGGTTAAAAGGCCATTTTCATCACTTGCGTAGAGACACGGCTTCTGTCCTGAAAGGCAATAGCCCACTAAAAATATTTCTTTTCCATTTTGAACTGAAACCTGGGGACTAGTAAGAGCCATTTGATGTGATAATCAGCTCGGAGCTTTCTAGAAGCCGAGGCACCGAAGGAAAAGGGAAATTCTTAATTTTCTGCCGCGCTGATGCTGATGCCAGCTCCTGGGTAAGATGAGAGAAGGATAGATAGTAGCAGTCCTTTTCCGGGCTTGGGAGGGGTGCATCGGGTCAGACAGAACCAGCAGGGCCGTGCAGACTTCAAAAACATATTTCACCGTGCTCATTTCACAACTGACACGCACATAAAAGCCGAATCAGAGAGGTTGATTTCTACATTGAGTGAGAGACTTGTTTTTCAGGGGCATGTTTCTCCTCAGCTTTGTATGTTCTATCTCCAGTTCTGAACACCAGGATGTAACTGAGCCAAAAAGCTGTTTCTAGAACAATAGACATGTAAGTACAAATTGTGTCGGAATGGTTGCGGCTGGAATAATTTTACATAATTACAGGAATTCTCGGCGCTCCCCGGAAGAGGGGGCAGAGCCGGAGTGTGCTTTGCTTGGCATTACCTGGCGGGGGTACAATGAAGCCTTGGGTGGCACAATGGGCCTAATCATCAGCGCGAGACAATCTCTCCACCCCCACCCCCCACCCTCCCCTACCCACAATGCCTCGCTTCAGACACCTCTCTCTCCTTCAGGGTAACCGTCGCCCTCCACTCGGCTCACAGCAGGGGGCGGGGGCGCTCAGCGAGGCGGTCACGTGACGTGTCAGTCCGCCAAGGGCCCCGCCCACAGGGCTGCTCATGGCTGCCATTTTGATTTGGTGCCCGCTTTAAAAGAAGAAGCCCAGAAGATTTACATGCAGTTTATAAAAAGCGCCAAGATTTACGGCGGAAGGCCTTTCGCTCTAGATTGTTCTTTTGCTTCGCTGTCCTATTAACTCGCCCAGGACAGGAGTGAGGGAGGGACGCCTCGGCCTGGTGAATGCAACAGTGCCCTCTGCCTGTCTCGCTGAGGAGTCTCAGAGATGAGTCATCATAGCTAAACATTGCTCATCCAACAAAGAAACGTTAACCGCCGATTACGGTCGAATTTGATTGCAGTGAGCATGCACCATGTATCCTGCATCATAAACTGACACAGTATCAAGTTTCAAGTACCATGTCGTGTGTATCATGTGGGATATCAGTTAGTTTAAATAGAAATTTGGCATTTCATCTTGAATAAATATGAGCAGTTGTACAGGCGTTTGAGCAGTATCGTCGGAGAGAGCAGAAGCCGGGAATTCTCCGGAAGGCTGCCGCTGACATAGTAAAGCGCTCATTTTATTTACAAACAAGCGGCCGGGCGGACGTCGCGGGCGGCGATGATGCGCGCTCCCCCGGGGGAGCGGAGGTGATGTCACGCGTCCGTAACCTTGGCGCCGGCGGGCGCTCTGGGAAGTGCCGCCTCAGCACGGCGGTGACAGCCGTCAGGTCCGCGGGCGCTGATGAGAAGGGAGATGTGACGGCGGAGAGGGAGAGGGGCAGAGACAGCCCTGACACAAATTCCCCCCGTCAGCCGCTCAGGCAGAGCGGGAGAGGGAGCCGGGGCTACGGGAACGCTTACGGAGAACGCGCACAGTGAGAACGCACATGTCACCTACAGAGATATACACACGTATGCACATGTACACACGTGCACACACATACACATACAAACACACACATACACACACACACACACGCATACACATACATGCACACACACACACGCATACACATACACACACACACACGCGTACACATACACACACACATACACACACACACACGCATACACATACACACACACATACACACACGTGCACACACATACACATACAAACACACGCATACACACACACACGCATACACATACACACACATACACACACACACACACGCATACACATACACATACACACACACACATACACACACACGCGCATACACATACACACACACACACTCATACACACACACACATATACACATACACACACACATACACACACATGCACACACATACAGACATGCACACACACACACACATACACATACACACACACACACACGCGTACACATACACACACACATACACACACACACACACATCCACATACACACACACATACACACACATGCACACACATACAGACATACACACACACACACACGCATACACATACACATACACACACACACACATACACATACACACACAAACATATACCAACATTCACATACACACACGTCTACTCATGCACACTCACATACACACGCACGCACATGCATACACACACAAACATATACATGCACACATACACACACATGCACACACAAACATACATGAATGCACACACACACACATACACACACAAACATATACACACATGCTATACACACACATATACACAGGCATTCACACACAAGCATATATATGCATGTACACACATGCACACACTTGCAAACACACATACACACAGAAACATATACACACATGCTGTACACACACACACACACATACATGTACATATATACAGGCAGACACACATGCACATACACTCAAAGAAGAGATGTGTCATTTTTTCTACACATATGCTGCGTCAAGAGTGCTTTGACACAGTTTATGTTCATTCTGAATACCTTTCACACATAATCTGCAAGAATACTCTAGAATCAGTTGACACAAACGTTTATGTGTTGGCCACTGGAAATCCTTTTAAAAATATACATATTTATGCAAGTAATTCATGTTCATTTGCATTTAATGTGTACTCTGAGTAGATGACAAATATATTGTCTTAAAATAAAAAAAATAAAAAACAACACTTTATCTTGTCCAATCACAAACGAAGGGCTTACATATTTAATCTGTCAAAATCAACACACATGAGGACACTCTCTAAATGTGTTAAACTTATACACAACGTGTTAAAAATGACACATCTCTTTGTAGAGTGCATACACACATACCCAGACAAACAAACACACACACACACACATACGCACACACACATACAAAGATGAAAGCTTATGGGAAACATCCAAACACATACACAGCCACAAACACGAAAACGATGGAAAACTCTCTCTCTCCGTCACATACGCGCAAAAACGCACAAATCCAATCACGGCGTAGCCCACTCTCTTCACAAACGCTCAGCGAACTCACGCACGCCCGGACCAATCAAACCAGGCCGAGCGTTCGCCGCCGTATAAAGGAGAAGCCTCTCTTCTGATAGTCCGGCCCTGCGTCTAATGGGCTTATACAGAGAAAACAAGAAGAATGACGTCTCCTTCAATGCCTTCTGCCACGGAGGCCTCTCCTCGCTGCCAGACCCTTAAGTGCTGACGGTCCGCGCGCTCGCCGCCCGCCTCAAACGGCACAGAAAGGAGAGCCTTGAGCTGAAGGTTTCGCAGGGCTCCGCGCTGCGCTCCTGGTGAAGTGCTGCACTAAACCCGGCGTTACTCATGGGCTGTAATCCCCGATGACACTTCATTAGATTTCTGCCTCCTGTTGGGCCAGACTCGCGTGCTACATTTATTCTCGCAAATAAGGCAGAGCGCGCTCTGACTCGAGGGTAGCGCGGCGTTCACCCTGCCGCGGTGAAAACCGCGGGACTGCTCCTTTACAGCGTCTTTTCAGGGCGATTCGGACAATAATCCGCAGGGTCTGGTTTGGCTGCAGGTAACGCTCGCAAGCTAGCTACACTCACAGGAATAAAATGACAGTGGAGGCACATCAAATTTCCCGAATGTACCCTGACAGTACAGTAATGTTCTCTTTGGGTACAAATGAGTACATTGTCCAAGCAAGAAAAGGTACAAATTAGTTATACATTGCTGGTTTGGGGTACAATTGTATGCACCTATAGGGTACCGCCCCAGTGGCAAGCACAATGAGAGAGTCTGATGTCAAACTCGGTCAAAATGCTGAAAGCGAAACAGTATAAATTATGAGTAAAAAGCACAATTAAAGATAAATAAATAAAACAATTACATTTGCCCTTTCCTTAAAAGACGGTTTTATTTCAGCCACTGATAGGACACAGGAACCTTTTCAAAAGCATTGTTTTAGCACTGGTATCAGGAAATATAAACAATCCATTACAATCAGATAATTTGTTTGGCTGTTAAACATTGACGTGTGAGCCTTAAAATGGGTTTACTATTGACTCCGTGGACCAAAGGCACAATCCCCTCAATGTCAGCTGACTTTGATTCCCTGTCAGTCACTACAGCCGAAGGGCATGTTCAAGCTGTGATTGCCACAGTCTCTGATGGCCTTGTGTTCAAACGGTTCTGTGCCACAGTCAGACCATGGGGCAATACTTAGCTAACAGGATTACTGCAAGAGTCACAGAAGAGAGTGCAGAGCCATGGTTATTTTCAAAGTACTCCAGGTTATTCCGTGGATAAGTAGGAAATATACAATTATATGTATGTAATTCTAGTGTGCGGTTGAATCCCAAAGCATGTGATTTAGGAGCGATCAGGTAGACATGGATTATCTGTGCCCACTGAACTGAACCGTATGCAATTTCAAGACATAAAAGAAGGAAAATGCACCAGTTTATCACCTTCATGACCAATTACATTTTTTACAACTTTGAAGTGGTACTACAATCAAATCTGGAAAAGAGGTTTGCTCTCATCCAAATTTAAAAAACGAATGCCTCGGTAGGTCTGTCAAAAAACATCATTTCAGGTTTTTGCTCTTGCTTATTTGCATAACGATGACAACGTCAAACAGACCGCGCACAGGCCCGTTCAAAGCATAAATTGCCTGTGATAATTGTATTATTTCAATAATTTATTGTCAGTGGGCGAATAAGCTGTTATGGGAAGACAGCAGAGAGCGGACTAGGAGCGCGCGATGCATTCTTTATTATGATAGCTGCCTAACGTTTCCACAGAGCTTCCGGCAATTTCTCTGACCTTTCCCCGCTCTCCCCGGACCCGGCCCTGCGACACTCTGACAGGAGGCTGCTCTCCTTCGGAAAGAAACATCTGGAAAAATTCATGACAGAAAGAAGAGGAGAGACAGGCAAGAGGGACACTGATATGGACTAAAGATAATAGAAATCAAAGGACTGCTGGATGCGGTATTGTGATGGAAATTATTCCCAAAACATCCCGCGCATCAGATTTCTCTGTGCTGATGACGGTGAGTCATTGTGGCAGGGAATCGTGAGCCTCAGTAGGAAGGACCCGATTGGCTATCACCCCATTTTCCCGGCAGAAAGGGGCGATGGAATTCAACGCGTAGGTGACAGTGAATTCACATCTCAATAAGCTTCGCCTTGAGGGAGGTCCTGTCTACCATTTAGACGTTTGGAAAAAAACAGGGTTTCCAGATGCACTGGGGAGGGAGTGTGAATCGCTGTTTCTTTTCAGCGGTTGCCAAAACGAGGGCCGCGGCGGACGGGCGTCGAGCGCGTTCTCTGAAGCTTTCTTCCCCCACAGCTCCAATGAGTCACTTATCCCCAACGTCTAATTCCAGAACAACAGAGGAAAGTCAAAAAGAACTACAAACTGTGCGCTTTGTAACAGTCGGCTCGTTAACGGGTCAGCCATTTTGAGTTGTTACAGTGTTCTTTATTATAAAGAGGGAGCAGGAGTGGAATAATAGCCCGGCTGAAAAAAACAGCTCAAGCTATGTTTTGAAACAGCTGGTGACTGGTTGACCAGTTCATTCCAGCTCCATACTCAACATTGGTTTTGGCAGGTGGTAATTTCAAGCTGGTCATAACTGGATTTTACACCAGGGGGGAGCAAAAGAGGAGGAAGAAGCGATCCAGACTTGAGAATGTTGGTGTTTTAATCTTTTCAGAGAGCCTTGGAGTGACGTTGCCCCAAAGTAGCCGGGATGGGGGGGCAAAATGCCCCATTCACGGTCCTTTGTGAAGTCGGTAAAATGGGAGAGGCTGCTAAACTGGTCCGACTCCTTACAGCCAACCGCGTGTGATCTGGGCAGGCGACAGCACTATCTCAGGATAATAATCTGACGGGGGGCTGGTCTTTGTCCAGCTGACGTCCGCAGGACAGAGGGGCAGAGGCTCAGGTGGCCTTGGAGGACAGCGCAGACTCCAGCAGACGCCGCCGGTTCGACAGCACAGGGCGCACAGGAGCTCCGTGTCATGACAGCGACTGGACTAAGAAACAGCTTACGGCACACGCAGAACAGCGGGAATACGACCAGGGGCTTCGAGAGGTCAAATGTGTCTGGCAACGGCACTGTGTTATTTATTTATGAACATTTATTTATACAGGGTAGGTTGGCGGAGCAACCATGCTTGTGCACAGTAATGGCCAGTAATGCCCCCCGAAAGCAGCCTAAACTGCAGGTCTTTGGGCTGTGGGAGGAAATCCGGCTGGGATTCGAACCTACTTTAACTATTGCAATTGAGTCTGTGCACACAATAGCACCGGTACACTCCGTGGTCAAAGAAGAGGGGAAGGCCACAGATGATTCAGTCATTTCATTATTTCTGGAGGATGTAAAATATGATGCAAAGAATAATAGGGTTTGTCATAAGATATCAAACATTATTAGATTTCTGAAGCAGGCCTGAGTACATATCCACTGTGCAATAGGCAATATGCCTTCCTGCTTTCTTCATCTTCATCATGAACACATTCTTCTGCATAAGTGAAAAAAGTAGCACTCATTTTGAGAAAATATATTATTATTATGAGCTAAAATTCATCTTTTGATACATTTCAATCATATAGATGAACTGAGTAAGGTATATGAATAATATGGGATTCTGAGAGACACACACAAATGCAGAGTTCCGCTATGCAAAGTTTACATTTTACTTCACTTCTTCTGTGGAAGTGACTAACACAGTGGCTGACTCATGCATACACACCCTGTGACCGCACTGCTCAGGTTGGTCTGCTCTCACACAATGGTATGAGTGCATATGCTGCAGTCCAAGACCAAGGGATTCAGGTCCGGGAGACTTTCGGAGTTTGTCGCCTGTCCCTTATGGGGGCAGATCCCTCACACATCAGCAATCTGCACTCTTGGGATGTCTGGGAATCATGGACAACAGTCCACTGCTCTTTAAACCCGGAGCAACTGATGTGGATCTCATGAACACACAATCTATAGAAAAAGTTCCATCCTTTTATCATGAATCTGTGTTTTATTTAGCTGTGCTGTACAGCGAACCTACAGTACTGTGCAAACGTTTTAGGTTGGTATGAAAAAATACTGTAAAATAAGAATGCTCAGCCTCAAATGCTTCTGTCTCTTCATGTAATCCCAGACAGACTCGATGATGTTCAGATCAGGGCCCTGTGTCACTTCCAGGACTCCTTGTTCTTCTTTACGCTGAAGATAGTTCTTCATGACATAGGCTGTATGTGTGGGGTCGTCCTGCTCCAGAATAAATTTGGGGCCAATCAGATGCATCCATGATGGTATTGCATGGTGGATAAGTATCTGCCTGTACTTCTCAGCATTGAGACCATTAATTCTGACCAAATCCCCAACTCCATTTGCAGAAATGCTGCCCCAAACTTGCAAGGAACCTCCACCATGCTTCACTGTTGCCTGCAGACACTCATTCTTGTACCACTCTCCAGCCCTTCGGCAAACAAACTGCCTTCTGCTACAGCCAAATATTTCAAATTTTGACTCATCAGTCCAGAGAACGTGCTGCCATTTTTCTGCACCCTAGTTCCTGTGTTTTCGTACATAGTTGAGTCGCTTGGCCTTGTTTCCACATCGGAGGTATGGCTTTCTGGCCGCAATTCTTCCATGAAGACCACTTCTGACCAGACTTCTCCGCACAGTAGAAGGGAAGGGAAATAAGCATGAAGTTTTCTTGGCTGACCACTGGGTCTACGGTCTTCAACATTGCCCGTTTCTTTGTGCTTCTTCACCAGAGCTTGAACGGCACATCTGGAAACCCCTGTCTGCCTTGAAATTTCTGCCTGGGAGAGACCTTGCTGATGCAGTATAAATACCTTGTGTCTTGTTGCTGTGCTCAGTCTTGCCATGGTGTATGACTTCTGACATTGAACTGTCTTCAGGAACCTTACCTTGGAAGCAGAATTTGGCCTGTGTAGGAGTTTTACACTCCTACACAGCTGTTTCTGTTTCAGTTAATGATTGTGTGTCAACCTACATATTAAATTGATGATTATTAGCTCTGGTATAATTGGTTAATCACACACCTGACTATATTCCTACAAAATCCCTGACTTTGTGCAAAGTCCTAGAATAATTGATGCGGGTGGTCACACCAAATATTGATTTAATTTAGATTTTTCTTCTGTTCACTCACTTTGCATTTTGTTAATTGATAAAAAGACACTATTATTTACACTATTATTTCTATTTTTGAAAGCATTGTTACATGGTGTTAATGACTTAAGCTCAAGACAAGGTCATAGACTAAATATTATGATAGTTATAGACAGAGCTAGACATATTTTGCTGTCATTATCCGGTCATTCCTACATGAAACCGTACACAATAAGATGGTCTGGTTTATAAAAAAGAAATGTAAATCTTTAATGTGAAACGTGTGGAGTACATGCTCATACTTTCACAATATGGGCATAATATCGTTTAATAATATTATACGATGATTTCTGACGAATAATTCTTTTTCATACAATAGATGATGTACTGAATATGATTTTCAAAGAACAGCCTCATGAAAGTCATTGTGGGAAATTCTATCCAATAAGAGGACCTCATTATGCTTCTATGATGTTCTTTACTATCTCTTATTCCTTCAGCCTCCTCAGTCTTTGAAAACTAGGCTACCTCCTTTCCCAAATCTAAAATGAACAAATCTCACTCATTATTTGTTTATAAATGGCAACATTTTCAACCATTCTATATCCCAAACCTCATTCCTTCTCGTCTTTATCAATTTATTTCCATCAATTGAATTTGTCTTCATCAATTTATGCAAGACTATTTCCCATAACTGACTAAAACAAGGCAATATTACTCTGTAGTCCGACGACAACACCTACAATGATGTGTTGCCTCCTCACACATTCACCTCCGTGCACCTCCGAGAGGTGCAGAACTATAATTGGCTGAGTGGGCAGCAGACAGCCTCTCTCAGTGCGGTAAGCTGCATCCAAGCCCTTTCTCACAGGGTGATCAACCAGGCAGCCCGACGAACAAGAAGACAAACACCTCCTGTGTCGTCTCCATCCGCCGGTTTCACCGCGACACAACCTCTCCCTTCTTTTGATCAGGGTGCCCGGGTCACCAGCGCGTCTGCCATCCGATTCGCCGTAGGCCTGATCAAATACAACGCGCTGTGAAGCGAGGACCAGGGTCATCCGATTGAGGAGGCGCGGATAACTTTGCACGAAATTGTCACCGGCTCTTTTCCTCAGAACTCGCGGTAAACCCAAACAATGGCTGACGGGCGATAAACTAGCCGTCCACGGCACTGAACAAATACAGGCAGTACGTTCAGCGTTAAGTAACGGGGGACAGGGCGAAGGGGGCGGGCGGTGGTGTGGCGTGTTTGGGGCCTGCCGGAGACGAGCACACGCTCAGCGCCGCGTGAACCACGCCTGTCGGCGGTAACTAGGAGGCCGTGCCGGTGATGGAGGAGAACTTCCTTGGTGGAGACCTTGAAAAGCTCATCTAATTCCTTTCCATCCCGCTTGCTTTAATTACAGCGGTGGACGCGTGTCCATGTCAGGGGTGCAGGGGCCCTTTTTCTCCCTTTTGCCCGAGACGCTGTAATTACGGGCGGCTGTCGCAGCCCGCATCGCATATCTCTGCTACAGTACCGTCCGTCATTATTACGATTTAGGCTGCCTTCTCCACGCGCGTATCGCAGGAAGGTCAACCTTATGCATCACGTCAAGGTTCCCTGTCACTTTTCCCGGAGAGTTGATATTGCTCATTTGTCTACGAATGAACAACATAGATGTGCAAACTTTTATCTTTGTTTCTAGAGAGGCAGTGCCACAGCTATATTATAAATGTCACGCGGCATTTCACGTCAGTCCGGTGTCAGGCACCTTCTCACTCCAAACCTTGATTGAAATTCAATAATACTGTATGTAGCGCTTCTTTTACAGATCAATAATATAGACCATGAATATGTTAGTATAATGCTAGGTAATGCTGTTATAGATCTTTTTTTTGGCACCATATGAACCCTATGATATTAGATATTATAACTGAATTGTTGTTAAGCTCTACAGTGTATGCTTGCTGGTAAAGATGAAGCACATTTCTCTTAAGGGTAACTGTCATGCTGCTCTTAAGGATAATTGCTCAGCACTCTGTGTGCACTAAGAGCTGCTGTTACACTGCAAGTACAGTGCTCTTGCTCACTGCTAACTGTGCCATTTACTCCGTACCTATGCTCTCATTCTAGTTCCCCCTGTTATATGCATAATGCATTTTCCACAATGGCTCATTGGACAGATACGGGTGACTTCATAAATAAATAACGAATAAATAAATAGAAACCTTTAACTATTAAACAGATGTTATTGCGGTATCTAAATATAAAGATTTATGGGTAATGCATTTACGGTTACTTCTAGGAAAATGAATTATGCTACAGTATCCCATATTATATCCAGTTTTACAGGTGCAGCTGCTTGCCATTGGAAAACTACAGTACCATTCAGATTTATATCAAGCCATGCTCTAGTTTCGCAATGGCTAGCAGTTGCACTGTTGGAAAAAAAGTATTCAAGAGTTGCCAAGTTGCCATACTTTATTATTGTTTATTTGCTCAGTAGACAGCATTATCAAGGGAGCCGTACATAGCATAGCCCATATTTCCCATCTGTGCGCCTCCTGTACATATTTACTGAGGCAATACAGGCTAACTACCACACTCTGGGGTACCATAGAAAAGCCTGACCTGGGACTACAACCTGCAGTCTTTGAATTACCGATTCTGTAACACCATGCCACAGACTCCTTAACACAGACAAAGCGATTGTGAGCAATAAATACACTGTTTTCCTTATATCATAGTCACGCTTTGCCTGTAAAGGTAACAATGGGAAACAAAGGTAATAATGACTGTATTTGTGTTCATACTACATTGACAAGGTTATTTGTGAAAGCATTGAGAGGGACCTGTTTATCAGTGAAGTCAAAGGAAAAAAAATAAAAAAAACATGAAAATATGACAACACAAATTGCAATAACAAACATACTCTGGATAGATCAGATCTTAGACTTTCACAACATATTCTTCATATTTGTGATGACCGGTAAAGATATATACTGAGACTTTAAAATATATTTTTATCAGATGCAATACAGCTCAAAGTGTGCTGTCATCCACTGTAACGCTGGATAAGAGAAGTGTAATGACCTTCCTTAATTTAACTACATCTACACTCCAAACACTTACACATGCATTCCGTTAAAATAGTGCAGAATCAATTTTTATATTAAATGGTTTCCCTAAATTAAATTGACTCGCTCAATTGGAACTGATTAATTAATGATTAATGATACTCTCAGTCCCCACTAAACAACAGTTTTTTTTTTTTTTGTGTTTCATTTCCCCCATGGCTAAGTAAATACCCAGAAGTCTTTGCATAGCACCCATACAGAGGCACATAGCAGGTTCTACTGTACAGCTATCTTTAGTCATCCATCCGATCAAGACAATCAGTCAATATCACTGAATCATGATGACATCATTTGTTTCTATTGAAATTGTATTCATGTTTTATTCATAAAGCACTCTTTTGGTTTATAGAAAGTTTTCTTTATAAGGCTGGACTCAATTGACACTTACTTACATTTTTGTACTTTTTCTTTCACAACTGCAGTTTGCAGAGTTTAGAAAGCTTATTGATGAAATATACATATTCGGTACACTACAGAATTGGATATGTATGATATTTAAGCATGGGGAGGATGGTTGAGACCACTTATGCTGGTTAGTGTGATAAGACAAGATGCATTTATTTTGCAGGGTCATAATGAGCCATAAACCAACAGCACCCATCTTTGTGTCTACAATTAGCACCTGGGTACAGATACTGCATTTACCGCCATAAATAATCGCAAATCCCAAAGATGTCTTCAGAAATGTTTGCATCATAAGCCAGCTAATAGCTTAATAATGAAAGCTGCCATTTAAGTAATGGAAATTATGGACATTATGACATTATGCATTATGTTGTAATCTACAGGCATTAGTTATCAAGAAAATAATTGACTTTGGTCCACGGCTAAGGTTTCCCAAGGTTTTCTGGTCGTGGGTAGTACTAGTTCAGCATGGTGGCTTTCAGCACCAATACAATTATGACCTTATGTGAAAAAAATGAAAAAAAGATTAATTTAAGTACAAAGAACTTCGTAAGAAATTACGTTAATGGTATTTCAAACAAAAATATGTTTTTAGGAATCTACCATATACGCATGCACACAAGTGGTAGTCAACTTGTTTTCCTGTCGCCACACAAGAAAACATAATATGTTCTCAATGTTGTAACTCTACAGCAGGAATCTACCACTACAAACGATTCATCCATATTACGGGCAAAGGCATGTAGAACACACTGGATGCTTTTATCCACTGCATGTGTCATCAAAACGCTGCTGCTGTCATCAAATCGCAATTAATAAATACCTCCCAAGCAACATTACAACTGAATCCCCCAGTTCACCACTAAACCCATTCAGAACACTTGTCCTGCTTCAGAAAAATCCTTAGTATAATTAATAAACACCCTTATTGACATGATTATGTTTTAAAAGAGCACACCAAAGAAGAGTATACCCTCTCATCAATGTGGCTGTATGTGGTAAAGGGGGTATAATTGTTTTACATGTCTTGTTTTCATTTGATGCGATTTCATTTGTAGATCAGAGCTACAAAATTCGGCATCACTTGTTGAGATTGACCTATCCGTTTTGGAGATATAGATTGTTGAATTATGTGTGTCTAACAGAAGTGGTTTTGAGAAATCATCCTTCAAAGTTGGGTGAGAGATTGTCACAGTTTTTCATGTAGAAGTGACCTAGGTATAAAAAATCAGCCTCTGCTGTGGATGGGTCTGAGTCATTGGGGGAGGACAATAGGTCAACTATGTGCAACATATAGGCGGGAGCATTAGGTGGGAGGTTTAAAACTAAGGTTTAAGCCAGCCCTTTTTAAACCTCCTACTAGCAACATCATGCTTGCAGCATTATAGTGAATGATAGGTGAATATTTCAAGATTCCATATCTGTGCTTATCTCATTTTTGGACTGAAATCAAATCTGACAAATCTGTTGTTGAGAGTTTGGAGCTGTGCAATGATGCTCTGTTTACCTCATCACAAATACACAATTCCCTGTCAAAAATATGTATTATAAAAGATGCATATTTACTTGTTTTCATAAGAGTGATGTCCCCTGTTAACCATAATCAGAACTGCAAGCAGGAGCAGTCATCTGCAGTCATATGAGTGGAAGACTCGTTTTCTACACTGGAACACACACAGGGTCTTACAGACAGGGGTGTATCACACAATTCTGGGCCCAGTGCAAATGCAGTCTCTGTTGGCCCCCTTAACATTGTGGACCAATGGAAACATTATAATCCAGGCCTTTTGAGCCCCCGTGCCCCCTTTTCTCCCACTGCTGATTCAATGAAAGGCCCACAATTGGTCAAATCCCATGTTGACCAATTTTCCAGTACTGCTCAGGTACTGTAACAAGCCATCCTTCAAACTCAGCGAACAACTAAGCAGAAATAATCCCATCCTTATCCACCCAACATTAATATAATACCGATGGTCCCAGAAAAGTGATTTCCACACAGAACAATACCCCATTCTGTATAAACCTAATTTTAGTTTATCGGTTTTTTATTGCCTATCCTCAGTTAGCTCTTGTATATTTGCAAAAATAAATTAATAAATAAAATCTAGCAGCTTTACATTTCTGAAAATAGCCGATATCCCACTGGAATACATCTGTATACAGGTATCATACGGGTGAGAAGGCCCAATAAGGATCTCAGTGACAATAAATAAGGTGATGTGGAATGGAGGCGTGTTGCTAGAGGGTACTCGTTCAGGTAAGTTTTCAATAGAGTATAATAGAAATACGCACATTGACCAGGGTGCAATATAAGGCAAGGCAATATAAGGTAGTCGAGATTAAAGTTAAATCAGAGCCTGCACACCAGAACCCAATATATTTTTTCATTAGTATCCAACTATGTGGTGACCCTTAGTGGATCTTCGTCAGGTCAAACTAAAAGTAACTATATCCTCACCCATATACGTACAGTATGTAGTCAACTTATCAGCCTAGTTGGTCATCTAGTATCTGATGTCAATCCCAGGTATATGTAGACAAACCAGGAGACCTACACTAAGAAGATGGATTTTTAGACTATATATGGGTGGGGATAAGGGTACTATTAGTTATGCCTGACTAAGATCTGCTATGGGTCAAAACTTTCTTTTTATTAATTAACGATATTGAGTTCTGGTGTTCAGGCTTTCCTAACTTTAATACTCATTCAAGTAACCCCATAAAACCTGGATTAACCTTAAACCACTAAAATTGTGTATTCGGAGAACTTGTCTCTTTCCAAATATAACGCCAAGGTTACTCACAAACATGCACAGAGCTAAATTTGAGCACGGTTTCATCAAGAACTACTTCTTCTACTGCAGTACGCCAACTGTCTATATCCCCACAAATTCTCAACCCACCCTACCCAGGTGAGATGAAGGCAGTTATACAGCACCTCTATGGTGTCCTTATCACAGCAGGCAAAAGACAAACAACCAATTTAGGCTATTGGATTTGACATGTGGTCAAAGTGAGATACTCATGAAGACTATAGACTGGGGACACGTTTGATAGAGGGCAATCATTTCCTTTCAGAGGGGAGTTTGGGCCTCAAGTTGGGGGATATTGTGCATGCCGTTTTTCCATATAATGGTTATATATTTCTCCAAGTGGCTATGGCTTCTCCCTAAAGCCCTCTACTCATCAAGATGATAGCCACAGAATAGTGATAATGGGGTACGCTTATAACTAATTAGCATTCCCTACAGTACAGTGCAAGCCAAGACACATTGCAGCAATGGTCCTTTTCCAGTCTGTGCTGAACAAAACACACAAATTCTGGAAGACAGAGAAGCAACCTTCCCTTTCCCGGCTTCGAAACATGGGGAGTAATTGTTGTAGCGTAGTCCATCTATGCTTCAGTTCATTTTTGTTTTAGGGCACACGCTGAAAACATTGCTGGTACCGTTGAACCGCAGAGGCTCAAATTATTCTCAAGTGGTTACATTCTCCTGTTCTGCGATTGGCCGAGTGCTTGGAGGGTCCTTGCAGACAGCTGACCAAGATTCTGCATCGGGTGAGAAGGCGGCACACTTAATCCGTCCATAACTGATTAGCGAGGCACACCTGGTGGATTTTCTGTGGCAGCTATCTCATCACCTACATTCAGGTCCTATTAATAGCACATAGCCGCATTCACAAACGCAACTCAGACAAAGCTGCAGTGAAAAGTTTAGCTTGCATTCAACAGCCAGAACCCTATTGGTGTCAAAGGAGCTGATACTGTCCTGTTTAAAATAATAATAATAATAATAATAATAATTAGCTGTAGCGTAGTGGTTAAGATAAATGACTGGGACATGCAAGGTCGGTGGTTCTAATCCTGGTGTAGCCACAATAAGATCTGCACAGCCGTTGGGCCCTTGAGCAAGGCCCTTAACCCTGCATTGTTCCAGGGGAGGATTGTCTGCTGCTTAGTCTAATCAACTGTACGTCGCTTTGGCTAAGAGTGTCTGCCAAGTAATGTAATGTAATGAATCTGCGTTTTAACATGACCTGATCTTACCTTGGTTGCTGTTCGATAAAATTCACATTAAACATTCAATTCCATGTGACTACCTACTTAGACTAAGAGACATGAATGAATATTTTTTTAAGCAGGTTTGGCAAACAAAACCATAAACTCCACAACAGACAGGGGAGCACAAATTGCCTTATTGATACGACCTTAATGTGTGGTTGCTGGATCACAATATGACTGTGCGATTATATAGCCTCAATATTTTGCCCAATCAGATTTGTCACAATTAGCCACAATATTGATCCCTGAATGGGTGAATTTATCATTATGAAGTGTAGCATCGCCTTCCATTTCTCCTCCTGGAGAAATTACAGATGGAGGGCCTAATTGCTTATTTCTTTAAAGGTGCGACCAAGAAGGAGAACAGATGGGAAAAACGTTGGGTTACAATAAGGCTCCAGATTATTTTTCATTATTATTTTCAGCCACGATTCGCAAATAATGTGTTACGAGCCGCACCCTTCCTGAGGGATAGGGACTGGGGGGAGAAGACTGGGCCGAAACACAGGCAGAAAAAGAAATAACTGGCCCACCGGATCCTCCTGAGGACTTCGCTGACCTCCGCAAAGAGCCATGCTTATTAGCCGGTTTGTCTCTGCCAGTGGGCCGGCGAGCGATGGATCCACAGTGGGTCCACTCCACGGCCAAACGGGTGTCTGTCTAGATGCCGGGAATAGCCAAGAAGCGCTTTAGCGGAAAAAAAAACAAGGGATAAGCCATTGGCATCGACCTCCGGGGAAAACATTCACTGTTGGCTGCTCCATGTAATGCAGCCCATTTCCAGCCAGTTTGGAGTAAATAGGCTGGACTGCAATAGCACGCATGTAAAATCCATTCTTGGAGAGGGGCTCAGTTGTTCCAGGCGAGTGACTTCCAATTGGAATATGATTACTCTGCGCATGTCCCTACCCTGTTCCCCAGCCACCCCCCCACCCCCCCAGCCCCCCACCCTATCCAGGGCGGGAATGGTGAGTAACGTTGTACCGGTCTCATCGTTTTTTCTGCCCGACAGCAGGAAGATGAGGTCTGTGTAGATTTGTTTCCCCCCCATCAACCCGCTTCTGATGCGGGGAAGGGTTCCCCAAAGTGCCCCTTTCTCAGCTTATTTCACCACAAAGATATCTCCGTGCATTCTCAGCCCTCTTCCCCGGGCATAACTGCAGGAGACCTGCAGATCAAACTTCACCATGCAGCACAATTTAGAATGTATGGAGCGAGGGAGCTCTGTGAATTTATGAAGGCTTTTGGTTTTATTGACCCGTCTGCGCTATGTATGAATCGCCGGCTCTAGAGACTATATGACCTTACGTCAGGGTTGAACCTATCGTAAGCTCAGAGCTGTGTGAACTGTCTCCTCTGGTTGATGTACAGGTATGTGTAATTATTTCTGACAGAGAAACCTAAACACACACACACACACAAACATAAACACACAAACACACAATGAACAAAAAAAACCTTGAGATACATAAGACTGCTGGTCATCTGGGAACACTACAGTGGATCGCATGTAGTAGAATGTCTCCATACGGCAACCACAACAAAAGAAACATACAAACCATGTAAAAAAGTCTTGCGCTCATGGTTTTGTTGTATGAACGGCATGTTCGATGATATTAAGCAAGATGTCATTGAAGTAGTTTATAGAAAATCCCATGTTGACCAATTTTCCGGTACTGCTCAGGTACTGTAACAAGCCATCCTTCAAACTCAACGAACAACTAAACAGAAATAATCCTATCCTTATCCACCCAACATTAATATAATACCGATGGTCCCAGAAAAGTGATTTCCACACAGATTAATACCCCATTCTGTATAAACCAAATTTTAGTTTATCGGTTTTTTATTGCTTATCCTCAGTTAGCTGGTGTATATTTGCAAAAATAAATAAATAAATAAAATCTAGCAGCTTTACATTTCTGAAAATAGCCGATATCCCACCGGAATACATCTGTATTGCCACGCTTTCGGTGGATAGTTATACCCACAGCTGCAATTATAGGGAACACAGCTTATATAAAAGCAGGTTTATCTCTATCCCTGCTGATTTTTACGTGACCTTTAAAAGAGGGAGAGAAAAAGAAGAATTAATGAAGTATATCCTATGACAATTTGGGGGTCTGCCGATCTCGGAGAAGGACAGTGCAATTTGAACACTAATACGTGCTGTCTGTTTTTCCGCAATCAAACATATTTCTCCTGGCATTTAGGCATTTTTTTCTCTCGCCCCTGAACCCAGGGGAGCCGTGTGCATGCAGATAAAGCACTCACTCCAGCTGATGTTGGCCCACTCCTCTAGTCCTGTGTCTGACGGACTGGACCAGACCCCCTTTCCTCCTTTCGTACGGCACTCCATTCTCAGGGGCCCAGGGGTTTGAAAATCCACAGCTGTTTAAATTTTTAACGTCGCTTTTGGTCCTGTGACATTAAGTTCAGATTTGTTTAAATTTTCAGCAGTCTTTAGCTCTGTGTTTAATTTTTAAACAATTACCCATGTCTTAGACGGCTGTAATTATTTAGCATGATCCAGCCTCGTTTTTCAACAATTAACCAGGCGCAGGAGGAAGCCAGCAACAACCTAAGTGATGTTGCCCAACTGTCATCGCAAATCACTGAACATTCACTGAACCTGTGATGAGTTACTCTTTATTTCAGTAAACAGAGAGACAGAGATAAAGAGAGAGAAAGAAACAAAGAGAGAGAGAGAGCGAGAGAGAGATATTAGTGCTGACAGTCTCTGTTTCCGACTCTGACTCTGACATGAAAAAAAAAAAACCTGGCTGACGTGGCATTCATACCTAAAAATTTCACCGAATAAAATAGTTGCAGTTGGGATAACAGGGATTCAGGATTCTCTTTGAATGCAGATATGTTTTGTAGGGCCAAGACAGACCGGTGCCCTAGTGGTGTTGAGAGTCACGGACAGAGGAACCCTCCCCCCACAACTGGCTCGATAGCCCACTGAACACCACAGCGCTGGATGTAATTATCACACTGGAGAAATGCAGGCCGACAGGCCTGTTAATTGGCCAGCCCGGCGTGTACCGCGGGGACTAACAACTCAATCCTCACATACACGCAAGCAACATACGTAGCATTGGCTTCTATACGCCACATCGGCTGTAGTCAATGTCCGTGGGATTTCCTTTGGTTTCTTCGGCGAAAGCCTTGCGCTCAATCGCTAGAATTAGGGACAGGTTTAAGACGGCCAAATCCCTTCACAAACAGACCGTAATCCGTGTCCACGGTGCTGTTCCGCAGTGTTACGTGCGCGCACTCACACGGGCGCCTTTCGCCATCTCCTGTGTGGGAACCGATCTGCGTGTCGTCATGCATGAAATGCGCATCCATTTTAAAAGGGTACAAAGCAACAAGCAGGAACTGTGCATACGTAATTGCTTGCAGCCAGTACACGAGGCTGCACTCTCTGTGAACTCTGATCATATCTTCAATGGGAACGCAGGGAACCGGACCTGTCTGGGCGGGGACCAGAAAACGGATCATGACAGTGACCTCGACCACGGCGTGGTCAACAATTAAGTTTAAACTTTTAGAACACAAAAACATACATAACATGGAACTGAGTGGTCAAGCAGACATACCGTTTGTTCATGGTAACGGTGAGACAGAGTAAAATGTGAACCAAAATAACTGTCATGGACTGAGTAGTCAGTAAAAAACAACCCTGTGCCAAGCATGTGATGTAACCCAGCACACCAGCCAGCTGCTAGGCCCTCCCTTATAAAAGTGCACATAATTACGACTAAATTTGTCCCAAAGCAAATGTTCATATGTTAAATTTATCAAACCTGCATAAGAACATTACTATGTGGTAACCGTTAATGAATCCCAACTGTTCCGAAGCTAAGTGCTCAGCCGTCAGTGCTGAATTTTGCATAGAAACAGTTTCTAATTACCCATATATAGGGTAAATATGGAGCATATGCCTTTGGTAGTGATGTATTCTCCTGATAAAACCAATGTGAAATACTGTACTTAGCCCCAGCAAAGAAAATAAAAGAATGGTATTTATTCTGAATATGATAAGGAAATAATAGCATTGAAAGTGTAGGCTTAGAAAGGTTTTGTTTTTTGGGATCGCTGTTAGGACAGGAAAGATTAAAACCACAGCTCTAACTTTTACATGCTTTTACTGTGGCTTCATCAAGAGACTGCAATTAGAAAAGAAAATGGAAGTTCAATGCAAGGAGCACAAATCCATCACAAGAGAACACAGGGTCTAAGCTATTGGTTGTCAAACCACAATATAACACTTAAGGTACATGCTGTTCCCAGGAACAGACCTATTTTTCTCGCTAGTCTATTACTGTATATATTGCAATGTATATCTGCAATAGTGTAATGCACTTGGAGTGGACTTTCAATAGAACATATTATTATTATGATATTATTCTGTTAAATGAACTGTAGCGCAGTCAGCACTAACACCGCAAAATGGGCTCGAGATTCAGAAATGCTTTGTTCATTTTTGCATGAACAATACATAACATATCGACATGTAATTATATTGAAGAATTCCATTCACAGGAGCATGTTCGTGTTATAGCAGAGCCGAGATGAAAGCATGTCAAATATCCTAGTCTCTGTGTATTCCCTGTTATTCATTATTGAAATGTGTGTATGAACTGGATAAAACAAGGTTTCAGTTGGCACAAAAAAATGAACTGCATTTTAAATGCGTTTTTTTTGTATTTTTTTTTTGAAAATTCAATTCACGTTCCAAAACTGCTGACCTCACATGGCATCCATGAAGCAACTGCCAAGTGAGACTTTCCCTTCTGCCCTGTACTGCCTTTATTCCAGCACAAAGAAATGCGCTCAAGCGTTGTTTGTTTGTGTCTAGAGATTGCATTATTAGCATGTAAATGCACACACTATGAAATTTGTGCACACTGCACAAAAGCAGGCCCTTGTCCAAAAGATCTACAATCAACATGTTTTTTTTTAGAGATGCCTTTCAACCAACAGCTGGGCATACTCTGGGCCAGAAGAGATAAAGATCCCCAAATGGATCAATGGTTCTGTTTTAATTATTAAGTCTTGGAAGGAAGACAAAGAAATCTGTAGCTCTCGAGCAGACGTTACACTGGCACCAGCTATATACACTCAGTGAGCACTTTATTAGGGAGACCTGTACACCAGCTTGTCACTGCAAAGATAAAATCATGCAGGTGTGGTCAAGAGGATCAGCTTTTCAGATCAAATGTCAGAATCGAGAAGAAATTAGATCTAAGTGACCGTGGAATGATTGTTGGAGCTAGACAGGGTGGTTTGAGTATTTAAGAAATTGCTGATCTCCTGGGATTTTCACGCACAAGTCTCTAGAGTTTGCAGAAAATGGTGATAAAAACAAAAAACATCCAGTGAGCAGAAGTTCTGTGGGCAAAAAACGCTTTGTTAATGGCATCAGAGGAGAAGGGCCAGACTGGTCAAAGGTGACATGAAGGTGACAGTAATGCAAATAACCACGCATTACAAGAGGGGTATGCAGAAGAGCATCTCTGAACACACAATGTGTCAAACCTCTAAGTGGATAGGCTACAGCAGCAGAAGACCAATAAGTAAAAAACACAAGTCTAATACATAACTAATATTGTGCTCAGTGAGTGTAGGTTATGGCAGCATTTCTCCAACTTGTTCCTTCCACACTTTCCAAGTCTACCGAATTTCATGGCACACCACTCTTAAATGCGAGTGCCGTTCTGACACTGATGTGATGCATCCAAAGTCTAAATGTTCTTTCAGCATTTAAATGGTTACACTTTGCAATAAAACTCATGACGGCATCGGTATTAGCTAATGTAGTTGTTCACATGAATTCATGATGGATAAATACATTCATTACGCATGAAATTAATTTTTCATTAGTTGTTAATGCATTTGTTAACAACTCACTAACGTATTTGTGACCTAAATATTTATATGAGCAAACCATAGGATTAGCTTATAATTACTTAACCGTTAACAAATACATTAACTGACTTTTTCATTCTAATATGAATTGGCAATGACGGATATAGCTGTTGAGCTGAATTAATGATGTACGCATACATTAACAGAGCTGTGCAGATTAACTTCTCAGTAGTTAGTTAACAACTACATTAGACCAATCCATGGGACCTTATTGGAAAGTGTTACCATTTGAATTAAGCAATTTGCATTTTAGGCACATATATTTTGGCTTTTGTGAATGGGATTTGGTGATTTACGATTTTGTTCAAAATGAAAAGGTTTTTTTCACACGCCACACCCGACCTTGACCGATGGCACACCAGAGTGTCGCGGCATGTCCGTCGGGAAGCACTGGGTTATGGTATGTGTTTGCAAAAAGTGAGCTCAGCAAAGGCTTTTGCCTTCTCCCAAATGTCCCACCATGCTTTCAGCTGCACCCGAAGGCTCCTTTCTGCACATAACACAGGGGACCGGCTCCCTCCCTCCCACCGTGTGTTTGCGGTGCCAAGGTAAGCCCGCTTGGTGAAAGCGAGACGCCTCACTGTCATCCTCTCTTTTCACACCATCCGCGACGGACGATTCCGGAAAGGCAAGCAGACGGGTTGCCGGGAAGCTGTTTGCACGCCCGCTTCCAGTACGCCACCAAGAGAAACTCGCAAAAAACCTCGGAAGAAAAGCCACGCTGTTCCAGGGCCCGCTTCACTTCGCTGGGATTCCAGCCACTTATTGTTTGAAATAGTGTCTGCAGTCACATTCAGAGTTCCACAGTTTAAATAGCGGAGACAAAAGAGTCCTTAGGGACTTAATTCCTTTTCAATGATTTTCCCTTTCTTTCTCTTTTTCTAGCTGTGTAGGTTTGGATGGCTCCACGTTGCTTCCGGTTAACTCCTCATGTCCTCCACAAGCTGTAAGGTAAACCATTTTACAGAGTCTGTGAACCGTACAGGAAGGAGGTGAGCATGTTCATGGAGAAACACAGATTGGCTGCAGTTCACCACCGAACAGGGCGATGCGTGGTATAGAATAAGCAAGTGGTGTTGCTCATGCTCTTGGGGCAGCTTCTGAATCAATGTCTCGATCAGACCTTCTTCCTTATTCTGTAGCCTGTGGAAATGGCCTGCAGACTTTTCTTGTGCAAAAACCAAACTGCAACTTTACCACCACTTTACCACATTTGACCTGCAAGCCGTGTCTGCTCACAGGTGAGACAAGTAAAGCTGAACGTCCATTAAAGCTCCACATCTACAGAGCTTCCTGTCTGCCCCTGATCTTCCTCACAAGTACGCAGATGTTGAACTGGGTGGCAGACACTTCAAGAGCAAACTAAACCTTAGGTAAGCTCCAAATAAGACCGCAAGGCAGCTCTGACATCTGCTCATGTTTTGACAGCTGATCAACTCCTGTTGTTTAGTGTATTTATTCTCAAGACAACAAACAGAATAAAAGACTATCTTGGCACATCCTTGCCTGTATTATCCTTCTAAAAGACACACAAGGAACTTGGAGAGATTAACATTGATTCTTCTTGCCTGTGTCCACATTTTGTGGATGAGGGATTGTTTTCAGGTCGACAGTAACAGGTTGACAACGCCTGGGTCTGGACAACACTACATATCAAAGCACACATTGGTTCCAGAACTAAAGCAACATTTTGAACAGGGTTATATTTACAGAGCGAGGGGCTGAAAGCCACCTCGGGTTAATTCTATCCTTCTGGAAAGCTCCAAAGCCGTGTGTTTGTGACCCAGCATGCTTTGCTGCAGGCACTTTGCTTTTGTGGTAATCACTGTAATTCATTTCTTTTGAGAGCTTGTCTCAGTTTCCTGCACTTGCAGTGTTGGTAAGGCTCTGCTTGCGATGGGATTCCCTAACAGAGTAATGATGACAGATAATTCACCATTGGAAGTCCTTTTTACTCACACTGGAAAGTATAAAACTATTTTTAGAAAGTATTTTAAGTGCCTGGAATGCCCTCTACACTCCCAGAAACAGGGGGCTTAAATGGTTCTTCAGCCTACATTCATAGGGGAGCCCTTTTTAATTCTTAACTGAGCCCTCTATTGTAGGTGTGAAAAGTGTGAAAGCTCCAGGATTAAACTATTTCATCCGACAAAGGACTCTCGAACCAGATAGGGTTCCTCAGTTGAGACTCGGAGGAGCCCTTTGGAACTCGTTCTTCTGAGAGTGTATATATAGCCTACCACCATGAAACAATCACAGTAATAGATTAGTTTGACCTTTGAAAATGTGTTAAGTTTATTTTGAAATACTTTGACATAATTGCACAAGGAGCTGGGAGTACACACACAAATTGGCATGACCACACATACAGTGCCATCGGTATTAATGGAAAACCTAATTTTATTGCATACATTAACTTTCTGCGTTTTGTTATGGAGACTTATAAATCATTACCGCTTAATGCGACTACAACAAGATTCTGTATATCCTAAGATAAGTATGAGAAATGATCATTTCCTGGTACCGAATTAAAAACGGCTGGAAAAAAAAATCGCAAGAGATAAATTGTTAGTGGGACTGTGATATGAATTGTTATCTGAATGACTAAATGTAGAAACTGAGAAATATCGTCTCCTTGGAAAGCTTGCACGAAGCTAATTAATCACAGGCAGCACACTGAATGGACTAGAAACTAGGTTTAGCCGCGTGCTGTCCCCCTATGTTTCGGTTTGTTCAGCATGAAGTCCAAATGCTGTAGAGAACCTTCCAGCTATTTCATCTGCTGAGTTCCTGTTCCCAACCCGATGGAGTGCTGATGTCACACCTTATTAACATGAAGCAAAAAGCTTTCCTGGAGGTTCGACCTACGTTCACATAACGTAGTATTCATACTACACTATGTGACACAAAAGTGCACTACTGCCCTATTATTCTACACGAATGCCCTGTATAGTAATAATAATATTCATCATTATCATCATCATCATCATCATCATCATCATCATCACAATCTATCTAATGCATTTTTGTATAGTTCATTGTACATTTTTCTTTACATACTTATGCCAGGTAAAAAGTTTAAACCTTTTTCTCAATCTTTTCCCTTTTACATGTTTTGGTCTTTCAGTCTTACCATTAGCAATGATCTACAATATTACTGTTAAATTAAATATTAAACAGTTACAGTTTCCTATTATCTATTATTTACACGATCAATGTTTATTAATATGTTCCTGCTGAGGAAAGAGGAGTGCAATATCTGCCAAGAGGTACTTAGAAATGACCAAAGTATGAGAGGAAGAAATAGATTGTGATTTATTTTTTTATTTTTTTTAACTCTACTCATTGCATTAATAAGATGTATTTTCTAGTCTTGCTTGCAGAAATCTTGCCACTGGCATGGTATGAAAATATATTCTGGATGTCAATGAGTATGACAGATTTTTCTGAAAGAGTTATTCAATTTTCCCTCCTTTTTTCCTACCCAGGAGAGGTCAGTAAGATTCTCATCTTTTTTTTCAAGGACATCCTGGTAATTACATGGTGGATCTTGTAATTTGAAAAGAGCCGATGCCTTATCTGCTTCCAAATGAATTGCGAAAACTGTGTCATCAGTACTTTTTTGGGGATAGCTTTTGCTTCAAACGTGCAGATTTATATTATTATCTGTAATTATAAGAGTTTCTCTTTGGATTTCCCTTGAAATACAATCCCATTCAAGCATGGTTTTCAGCTTAGTTTCCATCTTTGATCTTTGTAAATACATTTGTCAGCGTAAAATGTATTGCAACTCATGGTCTAACAGCCCTCTGTATATATTTGACTGCAGCTGTTAGATACCAGATGAGCCCCCGTTATGTTACTCTTTATTGAAGTCCCCAGTTATTGCAATATGTGTTTACTTTGGGACGTAACATACACTCTCAGAAATAAAGGTAAGAAAAGTTCCAAAAAAGGTACAAATGCTTGTCACTGGGGTGGTACTCCATAGGTGCATAAAAGTGTACCCCTAACCAGCAATATAAAACTAATTTGAACCTTTTTTTCAAGGAAAACATACTAATTTGTACCCAAAGAGAACATAACTGCACTTTCAGGGTACCTTCAGGAAATTCGATCCTTGAGGAACAAAAATGTACCTCCACTCTGACTTTATTTCTGAGAGTGTAATTGTTACATCCCAACAGTCCACCTGAGTTGGAGAATAATTGGGGACTGCCATGAACCGCAACAGTGACATCGCTGTGCAATCACGTCCGCGGTCACGCAGCCACTGTGAAGTACAGTCAGTTACCTGACGTGATTCAAACAGGCAAGTGTTAAAGTGGACACTTATGACGATGCTGGGGGCCCAGGGTTCGAACGTCACCGTAGGGTAGAGGCTATTTTCTGACAGACTGCCACATGTGGCCTCCAGAGTCTCTGCTGGCCTACTGCTCCGATGTGGTTTTGCTGGAAAAAAGAGAATGGCGCTGAAATGCAGGACACATTCTGCTCCTATTCTACGTGCCAGCCGGCCGTCTTACAACACCAGCAGAATGCTTTTGAGTCCCCGCGAGGGTCTGCTGGTCTATACGAGCCCTGGAGGGTGGATACAATGCCAGCAAAGCCTTCCTGCGCAGTTCACACAGACCTTCAGAAAGCGGGACTTAGCTTGCCAATGAGGTGGACGAGGCACGTATCCGCCCTCCTGCTTGCAGTAAAGTGCTTTAAAAAAAAAAAAGTGCTTTTTTCCCGGAAATCAATAAAGTGTTTCCTATTATTCGTTATTAAGTAGTAACTCTTAAATATGAAAGCACTAGATTATACATTATACAAATTGATTACTGATATTTTTATGATCTTTTTTTGTGAGCACTGCAAAATGAATGGCTTTGCTTAGTAAAGAAAACAAAGAAGAAAACACATAACCTTGGTTTATCAAACCTGATTTGAGTCCTTGGGCATTGCCACAACTGAAGACAGGAGTAATAAGCTCTCAAGCCATCATTGCCTCACATAGAAATACATTTTCCTGCTCCCTTGCCACTTTAGACCAATCCAGCTTTCAGCAGTCAACATGAGAACGTGGAGCGAAACACTCTCTGAGGAAGCAGTTTCCCATACGGAATATCTGCAAAGCTTTCTTTGCTTTAGATCTGGGGGAAAGTAAAAAAGAGTCAAATTAACTGAGCAGATGACTGTTTTCAGATCGTAGTTCAATGGATTATGTTTATGCAAATGATATACTGCCTTATCAAACACAAACTGCCTTATCTGTCCTTGATTCATAGGCAGATTGTGAGGTTCTGGGAGCAGCAATGGAATCCCCGAAGTTTTATTTTTTTTTACCTGTAAGAACGCTTCTGTTGTCCCCTCCAGTCATCGTGGTATTTTGCTATTTCATGGCTTAGATAGGTATGGTGCAGGGCTGTGCCTGGATGGATAAGTATTTGGATATGCACAAATGATTTCCCCCATGAATACGAGAGCATTTGTCGCACACGTTTTGCATTTATGCAAGAGCAGTGGCTGATCATTGCAGACACACAGACCCTTGTATGATGCAGAGAATACATTGTGAATGTGATTCATCCCACGGTCTGTTCAAAGCCTGGTGTTCACAGCCAACGGGAGGGGAGAGGGCACACTTATCTGGAGAGGCTGCTTCCAGGATGCCATCTACAGACAATGCATCCGGAATACGTGGACTGCATTTTACATTTACATTTTAACTGATCAGTGGTGTCACCATTAAATGTGTTGCCATTTTTTTTTTTAAGTATGTACAACATAAGTAAAACTCTATCTTGGGGCTTAACAAACACTTAAAAGGTAAGAAGAAAGTGAGTGTACCGCCAGTGATTTTTAACGCCAAATAGACTAAAACCAGTCTCTATTACATATACATTCTCATTTGTCTCAGATGAACATAAGAAAACAGCCAAAGTAAACAATGTGGGTATACAGCTAATTAAACTGGTGGAGACATCATTAGAACCATTTATATAGCTGTACAATGCAAAAATGCTTAATCTAGTCCTGAAGTCATTAGTGCAAATACATCATTGTTTTCTATTCAAATGCTTTACTGGACTTTTTAAAGATTTACTCAGCTTGTCTGATATATTCTAAAAAACAGTGCAACAAGTTACAGGGTACGAAAGTTATCAATTGCCAATTGAACACAAACTGTCTACACAATGTTATTGCCATGTAGTGGCAATGTTATAACAATGCCAGTAACATTGCGAGAACATTTTGTGTTAGCTGGGTGGTAACACTTCTGCTCCTATTCTACACGACAGCCGGTCATCTTACAACGTGAACAGAATGCTTTTGATTCCCAGCAAGGGTCTGCTGGTCTATATGAGCCCTGGAAACAATACCAGCAAAGCCCAGTGTTAGCTGGGTGGTAACTATAAGCACTCCAAGGAACCTTCTATTGAAATATGCAAAGCCTCGATTTCACTTTGCACCAACCAGTGAAATGCACAATAAAAATAAAATGAACAAATAAGAAAACATGCAAGAAGAGACTCATCTGGACACCCCTAGTGCAATACTTAACTTCAGGACTCCAGTGTATTCAAAGCTGACTGATACAGTTTATCTTAAGCTGACTGCTCGGGATAAAGATATTGCTAATTAAATAAAAGGCTCAGAATATCAATTACACTGTCTGAACTGCACTTTTTGTACAAAACTGGGAACGAACCCATTTCAAATGTGAAAGAGCATCCAAGGTAAAATAACATCCCGGCATGCAAATAAGTCCATGTATGCAAATACGGAAGTATTAATAATGCCTAACCACAAACCAGCAAAGCTTTGAAGTCTGGCTGCTTTTTCAGTCAATAATTTATGAAAAAAACTATTTAACTTATGACAAGTCGCAACAGGGCCCAACATCATCATTGTAATTGCTACTGAATTGCTATTGTGGAACAGCATATGCATGTTTATTACTGTTTATTGATTGTTTGCTTGTTCTTGCTTATCTTGCCACAGTATTCATTCCTATTTTAAGCAACCCATACATTTCCCACCTGATGCAGATTTATGTAAGTATTCAGTAATGAGCCATTACATAACCCATGCAGCTTACATTTAAAAAATGAAATAATTGCATCTTGCCGTAGCTCATGAATATTCAGCGAGGGAAAGGCGAATCAATCCTTCATAAATCCAATTAAATCCTTATTATCTACGCATTCCCTACTTTTTAACCTTCATACTAGGAATATATTCAGGTTGAGCGTGCAGTCGATAGTAATTTTGAAACATTATTTGTGTTTGTTTATGAAGCGAGGAGATCAGAGGGGGCGGGGCGAGGTGGAGGGTTCTCACCAAATACAAATAATTCCTTCTGCCTTCATTTCACCCACATTTAAATGTCATGAATTATCTTATTTTTATGCTGAGGAGGATTTGGAGAGTAGTCTACGGCACTTAAATATAACCATTTTCTGGAAAAAGGAAATAGGAAGACATAATGATTTGGATTCATTCATTCAATATTGCTTCAGTATTGTTTTCACAATGCTAATACTGTCCCAGAATACTGGCGTGCTTTGGTTGAGAAGAAAGTATACAGGTATACACAGATGTATACAGTTGGCATACTTCATAGAAAGCAGAATATATTTGTGCACAAAGTAAGCTCATTGAATGTGATGGTTAGTAACTGTGGCATTATATTTGGAAAGAGACGTTGTTTTTGAGTTTTGTTAATGCTCATTTTTGGCGCAAAAGTTAGGGATCCATCAAGGGCCGTTGTGTCAGGATGAGCTGCAGTGGATATCTGGAAAACCCGTCAAATCTTAGCAAAACCATCTGCACTGGGTAATTGGAAACATACTGTACCTTAATTCCATTTTCTGAGTGAACTGGCCTTTCAACGCTGACTCACAATTAAATGCAAGACTTAAGTAGCTTAAGTAATCCCTCCGCTCTACAACTACGTTTGTGAAGTAAAAGACAAACATTAAAACTTGGAGTCAAGGTTACAAAGATACATGATAACTGAATCCAAGCCAATGCATGCTTAAATAAATGGACTGATACACTTTAATATGAATATTAAATGAATATATAATACAAATTGAGTGTGTGCTGCATGTTACTTGCACACTTAGCTTCCTAATGGGTTACCCCTCTCCTCTGGGTAAGGGACATGTATACAGATAATTAACTTTAAGAGCATGTTAGTGCTGTGTGTGTGTGTCTGTGTGTGTGTGCGTGTGTGTGTGTGCGTTCGTGCATGTGTGTGTGCGGGCATCTGCAAAGCCAAGTTTGTTTTCCTGTATGCATGTGTGAGGGGTAAGGGGCCTTTTTAGAAAATGTAATTTACTGAAGAATGGCTCTTTAATGCACTACAATGTAAATCCAGTTGCATTGTTTATGAACATCTAGCAGATCCCCCAAAGGAACAAGCAAGTCAATAGGGGTTAGTGTCTGCCTGGATTAAAGAGCTTATAATGTACAGTAGGCACTCTACTCCTCTCCTCTATGTGAACACTGCATTTTTTACCTCTCACTACCTCACTGGCCCATTCACCCCAAAAACCCACAGGGGCCAGCATGCAAGATATCCCGTACAGGGTCCTATTAATATTAAACAGATAATTATGCACTGAGGAATGATTTTTCCACGTAGATTTTTTTTAACTGATAAATGGCCATCCTTAGCGGAGTAGTTTGTAGCAGTCCTTGGGCTCTCCGGAGCAACCTAATTAATCTGTAATTGATCGATCTGATCTATAGCAAAATGAGCAGGGCTGTTAAATGTGTTTTTCATCATCATGAGTTATGAGTGGAAAATCTGTGACTAAATGCTTCGTGAGGAACTGGAATTTTGATAGCAGGTGACATTACGTCCACCTGAAATATTGCCTCCCGTGAAAACGCTCAAGATTAAAAATGACTTTGATTCAATAAACGATAATATCCGGCTATGCTTATGAATCGGCCCATATAATGACTTCCCATTGAATTCCGGAGGCAGACGGAGAGGAAATCTGCACACATTATCAAGGTGCAGGCACTACCGTGTCGCCTCTCCATCATCCTCTTCTCTTAGTCTATTTTTACACCACACAGCCGATATTAAACCCCAAATCCCCAAAACCAAGCAGTGTATGACAAAACAAAGGTACAACTAAAAAGGAAGTGGCACCCTCAAACTTTTGCCCACAGTGAGGTGTGAAGTCTGTCAAAACAGCCAAAAATAAACATGTAGCGTACACGCAACCTCCAAGTAGTGAGAGCGCAGGAAGAATCCGCGCAGCAGTCAACAGCCCGGGGGGCGGGATGACGCAGAACAACGCGCTCTACGCCAGTCTCAGCTCCTCGGTAAAAGGGATGTTAATCACGCCAATGCGTGACCCGAATCTGTACGCCCACATTTCCCGTCGCTGGCCCCTTCGACCTTTATCCTGAGAAAAGGCTAAACACCCCCTTCTACAGCCCCGTTTACAATACGGCGCTTATGGAAGATTCATCGCACTGCATAAACAAGCTGTTTAACATTACAATTCAATGTGTTTTATCGATTGCAGAAGTTAGTGAGGTGTGTCCCTGGAGGCGCTGAACAAAACCCCGAACAGGAGCGCTGGGACTTTCCGCTCCGGGAGGACAGAGATAAGGACACGCTGTACCACGGCTCTTTAAGGTAGAGGTTCCGTATCGTCTTTATGTACAGAACAGTATGCATTTGTCTATTTTCCGCTTCTCACGAAACGGCCATGAACGCGGAGGAAATAAAGTAAGTGCCCACAAACCATCTGTGAATCATTATCCGCGAGGAAACAGCAGGGCCCGAGGCAGCGTGACAGCACACCGGAGGAAAGTCAGACAGGAAGTACTGCCCAGGAGCCCAAACTTCATCCGCATTTAAGAGCCGATCGAGCGACGGACACGACGGCATGACTCACTGAGCCCAAGCTGGCGCGTCGGAAAAAAAAGGGGCGAGGAGAAACGGCGAAAGTTACCGCCAGTTCCGCCGAGCGCTCGTCTTCTCTGAACTCGGCCGAACCCCCCCCTCCCCCGCCCGCGCCGGCCTAATTAAGCGGTGTGATAAACCTGACCTTAGGCCGCATTGTGTTCAGAGCGGCCTGGGCCGATAACTCTCCGCTCTCGCGCTGAACCGCGGAGACGCCGGCCCGGGCCGCGGCCCTCCGTGGCAGGAAGCGATGCCCAGATAGCCCCGGCCGCAGGGGCGAGGCACAGCGAACGCCGATGACCTTTCCGGCTTATCTACCCCGCCAACATCCGCCCCCGGCCAGGTCGCCGCTGATAAAGCGCATCTGAGATTTACATTTCGATTCCGCACGCCGCACGTATGAATCTTTAAGACAGGGCAAATTAATGCGGAAAGGTGGCGGGGGACACAGTGCTACATCATTTTAATTGCAGATTTCCGAGTCATTTTCCTCAGCGAGTCAAAATGGGACTCCTGAGGAAATTATTATTTCATTTTTTTTCCCCAATTTTTTTGCCATCATTTTTATCCAGGAGTGACACTGAGATTCAATAGTGTGTGGCACAGGCAATATTGCATTACAGCACTAAGGCCCTTTCCCCCCCCTGCCTTCTGCCATCTACAGTATGCATGACACAATGCCAAAACCCCAATTATTCCCCACTCCTTAGAAAGGCTCTATTGTCCATCGGAAGAAACAATTAACGAAATTTCAGGGGTTTTAATTAGCCGCCGCGCACGTTCCGTCCTCAATTCCCTACGGTTCCTTAATATCCGCAAACCCTTTATTTATTTATTTATTTATTTATTTCAAAAAAAGGTTTAAAAGGCAATTAGGCGCAAGCCGGCAGTGTTTCTTGACTCTTCGTGTGGCCCTGGCTCGGCAGGAATGAAAAGCTCCAGGCCAGCTCACGACCCGCAGGGTGAGACGGGGCACCAGCGGCTGACCCGGAGTCCGCCTGACCCGGCCGGCTTGCACGCTGCCCCTGGTCTAATTGAGTTTTCAAGGAGCACTTATCTTCAGAGTGTATGGCACTACTGTATATGCCGAAGCACTTCTACCCCGGCGCTCTCGTTCGGCAGAAGAAGGCTCGGCCCAGGCTGAAACACGCCCGTTAATGGCAGCGTGTCTCAGGCACAGGCCGAGGCAGACCCCTGAACAGCGTTCAGCGCTGGAGGTCTGGAGCCACGCTGCCCTCCCCCAGCAAGAGCACGCGGGGAAGCCGTCTGCACTATTACTGTGTACACAAGGGCCCCGTATTGAACCGGCAAAATAAACACATTGGCCCATATTGAACCAGGGAAATAAACACCAGGGCTTCACTGAGGTGACATTTAAATGCAATTCCAAAATCCTGAAAGCAACATTTTAAAACTTGATTCAGCCTCCGGGAAATACAAAAAAAAAAAATTACAGTGAAAACAGGACGGCAGAAAACAAATGGAAAAAATGTCTTTATTTTAGGGCCCTTGTTTTTCATTACACGAGGAAGAATCATTCTGTTTACTGTCCTTACACACAACGGAGGCATTTGGCTGTGGAAAAGACGTGATAACTGCTTAATAAGGGTACTTAAAACAATCATATCTGATAAATGCGTAGGTTTTCAAAGTAATGAGATTGCCGCTAATTGTGTATTTTATTAACTCATGTTGCTATATTTAGTAAAAAATAATAAATGGACTACAACTATCATTATTTTTTGATCATGAACAGAAAACACATTCCATTTAAATACCAAAACAAAAGTAATTTCAACATAATGGACTAAACCGACAGCTATTATTATTTTATTTAGCAACACTGTGATAACTTTATTTTTTATTCTGTTTTTCTGGGAGCCATCTTAAACTCACTGTCCCTGAAAGTAATATAATAACTGAATTATATAACTTTATGGAGAAATCACTGACCTTAACATTTCTCTCTGCATTTTATTTGTGTTTTGAGAAAATTTTAATTACAAAGGAACAACCACCACTCAAACTGAGGTAGATGTATAAGTCAAGTAAATGTGTTTATTTTCATATAACCTTGCATAAAAGGAATCAAAATGGGTACACTTGCTCAACATGGGATTGGGTTGGTGAGAACTATTAAACATATAACCTTGAATGAATCTTAACATTTCATACACGTTTAATAAACACCCTTTTCCCACACAAGGGCAACACACACACCTTATATTTTGCATACAGAATGATCCATTTTCACAGTTTCCCATTTCCAACAGTGATTCAGGTTACACCATCAAGCACAACATTACACTGCCATACCTTCCATTGAGTGGGGAAGCGTGAGTCAGGTTCAGCTAAAAAAAACCCACTGTGCCACACCAGCCGGTCTGCTTACTATGGCCTAGAGAATGCATGGTGTCCATTCGGACATTTTTGAGCCTGTTTGAGCCTCCTCCCTAACTCCCATGCTTTTGGCATCAGATGTCATTCAGTGTCGCCTTCAGGGCCCAGATGAAGTGGACGTGCCAGGGTTAGCCTGTGATGTTTTTGGTCAGTATACAGCTACAGCACTGTATGTCACTATCGAAAATATGATGTGATTGTCTGTAGTTCCAGCTTCAAACACAGGAAGCCGCCATGTTCGTAGCTGTGTACAGCCTCTACTGGCCTGGAGCGTGGCGATATGACACAAAACAAATCATGATCTATCACAACTCGTAAGACCCTTTTACATTACATTACATTTTAGCATGTAGCAGATGCTCTTGTACAGAGCAACTGGCTTCTTTTTTCTTTTTTTTTTTTTTTACATAAAATCCATTTATACTGGCGGATATTTTACTGAAGCAATTCAGGTTAAGTGCCCTGCTCAAGGGTACTACAGGAGTGTCCTAGCAGGGAGCTGAAACCACAACCTACATTACAAGTGCAGTTCCCTAACCATTATACCACACTGTCAGCCCAATAGAAAAACATGAAAGCAAGTATCATGTCTAATTGCTTAATAGATTTTGCATTCAAATATTCTACCACGACAGCATTTGACTCACATCTAAATAAAAGTTACTGAGACAGGGCACAGAAACCGTGACTGATTGACATCAACAGAGTGAAACATCGCCCGTAGGCTACCCCTTACTACTGAGAGTGAGGCATCAGAAATAATAACACGAGTGAAGTAATTTTGTGCTGTCAGATCATTTAGTAGGCATTTGGGTCAAACATTACAATAAGATGACAATTAATTGGCATTAAATAAAGTAGTTGTTACAATGAATTAATGATGGACAAATACATTAATTAAGCATGACATTAACTTTTACTTAGACAATGCATCTGTTAACAACTAACTAACGTATTTGGGTTAACTTATAATTAGTTAACCATTGACAAGTACAGTTAGCTGTTATCATTAATTAATGATGTACAAATACATTAAGAGAGCTGTACAGATTAACTTCTCAGGAGTAATTAGTTAACAACTATATTAGTTCATGCCAACTCATGCGGCCTTATTACTTAACCGGTAACACCTTATTAAAAGTGTTACTGACATTTGTATCCAGAGTGACTTACATGTTACATTTTGACACATCCATTGATGCAGCAACTGTTGTTTTCAGTGAAGCAGCTCTGGTTAAGAGCCTTGCTCAAGGGTAAAGCAGGACCACCTGCACTCTGAATAAAACCTGCCACCTTTGTGCTACAAACCCACCCAGTCTAACTAATTGGTGAAAATAAACATAGACTAAATACACTATATTTACAAGGGGGCAGCCGCGGGAACTGTACCTTGTTTTTACCAACTTCAGGTAGCTCAACCTCAGCTGGCAGGCGATTAACTCTTATCTCTGACTGCACTGAATGCTTTTTTGAAAACATTGAAAACATTTGCGTAGTACCACCTGGACTTGCTTCTGTTTTCTTGGACAGACCTCCAAAAATCCAAATAAATTTGCTCACACACAGTTCAGTGCCAACGGCCCCCACCACCCCATCCTCCTACTCAATGCCCACCATTTTGAAGGAAATTTAACAGTTCTCATTGAAATATTCCCTGGCTGTGCTTGGTCGTAATATAAATTTGATCTGAAAATAATAGACAATTTAAGTAGTTTTCTGCACTCTTATCAGTAAGCAGCCAAGACATGTTGTATAAATAGCCTGCTTAAAAAGGTTGAAAAGATGATCCATAATTGTCACCTGTGAGGGTTGATAATATGACTAGACAAATATGTGTCACATACAATTTACATGCTCAACAGCTTGTTTTAATGATATAGTCAGCCTTTTGGCTGGTTACAACAAACCGTTCAGCACATTCGTTACTGGGCTATTACCTATTATATTTGACATGTTATTTAAAAAAGCCTGACCCCCCCACAGATGAAATTGGCCTCTGCACATACATGTCAGGGCAAATGGGTTCGGCGCACCGATGCTGAGGTGTGCAGATTCTGCAAATGCGCCCATAAAGACAAGCAAAGCAGGGGAAATGAGGTCCCGCGTGGTATCAGATATGAGAGTGGCCTTCTGCTCCAAGGTACTCACGACCTGCTGTCCGCTTTGATGGGAGATGGCGTCTGGCTGGCCGTTTCATTTTTTAAAACACGAGTCCACACTCTCAGCTTCCTCAAAGGTCAATTTCAATTAACCTAGCTGCAGTGTGCCCTTGGACTTCCACCAGTTGCATTACGTCGAATTTTCATCTCAGCTTTTCTCCAAAATGTGCTTTCCTCGGGCCATAATTCACCGGCACGATTCTTCATAACTCATCGAGAGGAAAGATCAGGACCCACATGAATGACGCAATCCCGCTCATTCACAATTTTCCTCTGACGCCGCGTACAGACATTGCGAAGGAGTTATTCAGCTAATGTCCAGCTAGTCTATGCATTCCACACACTCCCGGGATTATGGGATAGCCTCAGCCAATCAAGTGGCTTTTGGCACTCACAGAACTGTTAGCGTAACCCAGACTGTGGGACGACTGTGGCCAGGATTCAATAAACAAACGTTTGTCCTTATCTTTGACTCATGATTAAATTCCAGCCAAACGCAGGCTGGCAAGCTCAACAATAGCCCAAATTAACTCACCAAACTGCTTTTGTGAAGAATAAACCGAAGTAAATGAATAACCTTGAATGAATCCAGGCATGTGCGTCCAAATAAAAATTCAGATGCTGTTCAATTATCCATAAACCGGTTTAAATACCTCTTTATGACTGTTTTATGATGTAACTAACAAAGGTAACTAGTAATTATGTATGCCGTTTTCACGGAATCACCCCTATGGCTCTGATGTGCTATCTGTCACATGTATGAATTAAGTCCTGGGTTTCCAAGAGGGAGGGGGGGAGGTGGTATTGAAGGTACTGCAGGGGATTCCTGGCCAGTCTTAAACTACTAAAATATTTTCTAAATATAGAGCCTATTTAAAAATATAACCATTTGTAACTTTTAATGATCGGGTCCCCTCATTGCCTTTCAGCCTGGGTGGGGATCCCTGGAACAGAAAAGGTTAAAAACCCCCTGCATTTGAAAAAGCCCTTGCATGCCCTGTAATTTAAAATCTAAGCATGGTATTCCTCGACCGGCTCGCTCCGCGAGCTTAAACAAATGCTTAGGCAAATAAATCTGAAAAGGTCAGTTGACGTCTGGACACCAAATCCCAGAACTCAATGCCGATTGCTTCGCAGCAGGGTATTATGAGACTTAAAGAGATAGTTGGTCTGAACTTGTTAGAAAACAAACAGGACTCAATTTCATAGGCCCCCGGGGGCATCTGAACCGAGTCTGAAACTGTCTCAGACAAGGGTGATCCAGCAGCAATTGCTACACGAAACTGATTCAATACATGCAAGCAGGAAGGAAAATGTCCTGTCTTGGGTATGTTAATGTGTACTGTTCCTTTCCTAGGGAAAAATTGTGTTATGTGGTTAATATTGCTACCTTATACAGCCTAGAAATTCATGCTGGTCATTCATATAAAATAATTCTGAAAAGAGGGCAACATTGAAGAATTAGGAGAGTAATTGAAACTACAAAGTGTGGATATTGCTCTTTAACAGTGCAGCTAATGGCCCGGAATAGAGGAAGTGCATGATCGAGTTGTTCAGACCTTTTATAGAATGAACACAATTATGCACTTAACTGTGATTGTGTAGCTTGTATTGAATATTAGCACAGACCACGGACAGCTTTAATGGATGCACCCTGGTATCAACATCGTCAAAACAATTTTTGATTTGTCCATTTATATAAATAAACCACTTGAAGGACATTTTTTCTTTAAATTTTAGAATAAAGGGAACACATAATGTGGGAGATACACTGACACGTTACACTTTTAACAGTGTTTAGCAAAAATGCACCTCCCCCCCCCCCCCCAATAAAAGAAGAAATTATTATTATTATAACACAAAAAGAAAGTGCAGTTTAATTGCATGTAGGAAGCAAATGGATGGGTGTCATGCTGTAAATTGCATTGGTTCTGTGTTTAGTAATTATCCCCTGAAACAAGTGTTTTTCACACACAGAGTAAATATTGTTCAGTGCCACTGCACAAGACACAAACCCAGAGCTCCACAAACAGGGCAGTTTGGCTGGGCAAACGATTGTGTAAAAGGAGGAAAAAAACAACAACACCTGCTTTGGCTTTTACAAATTCAATTATCTCTCTCTTCTCTTTCTCTCTCACCCTCTCTCCTCCTCCCCCCCCCCCTCTCTCTCTCTGTCCCTATGGCGATCAATGCTTCCTAATTGCTGTGACTTGCAACAGTTGGGTGTGCTTTGTACGGGAGATTTCTTAATTAAAGATGTCACTCTCTTTCCCCGGGATCGTGGTCGGGCAAGGATCAGTACACCAAAAGCAAATAAAATATACCGTGGATTAAAAACTGTGCATCTTTTTAACCACAAAAAAAACAGTGTGTTCCACCCTTGCAATACAAACAGGTACTTTTAGAAGAGGTCCAAAATGGTTAGCTAAAAAAGGAATTCAGAACTCTCTTGCATGCAATTTCACAGCATTTCACTTATGTTCAGATGTGTGAGGGCGTGCATGAGGGGCGACATGGCTCAGGCAGTAAGAGCAGTCGTCTGGCAGTCGGAAGGTTGCCGGTTCGATCCCCCGCCCGGGCTGTGTCGAAGTGTCCCTGTACCTAACCCCTAAATGCTCCTGACGAGCTGGTCGGCACCTTGCGTGGCAGCCAATCGCCGTCACCGTCGCCGTCGTCGTCGTCGGTGTGTGTGTGTGTGTGTGTGTGTGTGTGTGTGTGTGTGTGTGTGTGTGTGTGTGTGTGTGTGTGTGTGTGTGTGTGTGTGTGTGTGTGTGTGTGTGTGTGTGTGTGTGTGTGTGTGTGTGTATGGGAAGCATCAATTCTACAGCGCTTTGGATAAAGGCGCTATATAAATGCCTGCCATTTACCATTTCCTTCAAGAGTTCACCATCCAATGTTAATCCATAGTGAAACAAGCTTCACAGTACTGCACGTCTCTTAGAGTACGCTGAGGGGCAATGCAATTTATCAAGGTCAAACCATGCGAATATATTTACATTTTTGAAATGATTTTTCCACCACTTTATGTTCAGGTCTAAAACGTGCTTTGCTGATGTCCAGGCCTTGGTTAAAACCACATTGATTTTCCACTTGACTACTTTTCATCATATTGCTCTGAGCCACATCTATACCCATCTGATAAATACAACTGTTTGTGTGGAGGGGATGAAACATGTTACGGTTATTTGGTTTTTAAAAGGTAGGAGGGAGAGGTTGCACCCCGTGGTTCTCTGCATGTTGGCCTCAGTCACAGACGCAGCTTCTGTGATACCAGAGCTTGTGGAGGGACTGATTTCCAGTCAGGATGTGAGAAGCATTCGCAGTGGGGCTCTGTGTATGCGTGTAGTGGGAGGCAGGGGATCGGCAGGCACAGACCACAGACCGCAGAGCTGAGGTGGCCAACGGTGAACGGAACCATACGTCGCATCAACCGGTGGAGATGGGAAACCAAAAAATCCTTGTATTGTGGCGATTTTAAAACAACGGTATTTTTCTGCTAGTGCGGGAATGAACAACAAGCTTTCACTGAAATGTTCTACAGTATAATATCATAGAGGTCACGACAGGATTTAGTACACGTCTTGTATCTTGACTAGAAAATTCATGTAGAACATTTTTCATTTTTATTTGAGATAATAACAGGAACACACAAGTAGCCTTCTTAGGAAGTAAAAAAAATGAATACCTGGTCAGAGCATGCTTAGTTGTCTCTGTGTATAGAGAGATGTGTGCAGTTCCCTAAACAATACAGGTGCCTAACATGTTAACCTACCTAAGACCGCATTGCTTACGGAATATGTCTAATTTCTGAGAGCCTGTGCACTCTAAGCAAATTATGATAAATTTTATGCGACACTAACAGCTTGTGATTCATTGAAAAAAAATGATGCTAATCAAGTAGATTAGAGAAATAATAAAGGGTAGACTAGTCTTCTCACAAAGGAATTGATCGTTCTTGACAGCTGCCCAAGCCATTGACAGAAAAAGAGGACAGCACTTAGCATGCAATCACTGATTTAAGAAGGTGAAAAGGAAAGTCAATCCAATGTCAAAAGGCAGGCTCCTGAGTTGGCTTCCAAGTCTTCAATCAGCTTCAATGCAATTACTTATTCTGCTTTAGAGGCAACGGGATCAAAAGATGAGAGAGAAGATACCCACTGTTCAATGACATAGCCGTAAAATGCCCTGGCTTGAGAAAGAGAGCTCTCTTTACTACTAGGGTGTGTGAAACCTTAAAATGAGCAATGTTCTTTGATGATGCAGGGTTGTATGGAAAAAAAATAGAAAGGTAGGCTTGAGGTGAAACTAAGTTGGCTTGAAAAAGCTGATGTTGATTTAGGCATGTAAGCTCGCAGGAATTATTAAAATGACAGTTACTTAGCTGAGGCTTTTATTCTAAGTGACTGACAGTTAATTAGACTGAGCATGGGACAATCCCCCAAGAGCAATGTGGGGCCTAACCTTATTGTACCTGGGCTTGAACCACCCACCTTCCAGGTCCCAGTTATGTACCTTAAACACTAGGCTACAGGCTGCCCCCAATTTATGTTAGAACTAATATTAGCTTTGCAATGATATTACAGTTTTGATGTGTCTGTGGCAGCTGCAGGGGAAGATTGTGACATCAGCAGCAAATTTGCTGAACGTTTTATCAACGTTAATCGATGGGAAATTGTGGCGATAAAATCGTAAATATCTAACTAAAAAGAAATATATTGGAGCTACTGAGACGAAAAATACAAGCTATGAAATCCCATACCAGCTGAAGCTACTGGCCAAATTTAGTAGATCTGGCTGAAAAGTGGTAGGAGGAGTAGTGTACACAAAATTGATGTGGAATAATAAATAGAAGCAGTATGTCGGCTTTTTCAAGCCAACTTAAAAACACCCAGGCGCGCGGAGATCCCTTCTGTCCTGACCTAGCCTCCGCTGTGGCAGAAAACAGCAAACTGATTCGCATAGCCCAGGGTAGGATATGAATGGGAGTGTGCGCACAGTCTCTTCTCCTGTCCTCCATCCGCCTGGCAGATTCCCCAGCCTTTAGCTGACTGGAAATAAGGCTCCTGTGGTTCGCCGCTAATGCAACAGTGTATATCTCTGCCTGAGGTTGCTGTGCTTTTCAAGGCGAGGGGGGTAGAGGGATAGGGGAGAGGTGGTGGTGCTGGTGGTGGTGATGGGGGGGGGTGATTTTATTTATTTATTTAGTGTATATATTTATTTATTTTTCGCTGTAGTGTGTGCTGTCGGCCCTGTTCAATAGGGGTGTAATGGAAGCTGTAAATCTCCCTGGTGAGCTGGTGAGGGACGTCACCCAGCACCGTCACTCTCTCTACGCGGGGCCCGGAACTTACCGTCGTCTCAAAACAGCGGCTCTGACACCCGCGTCAGCGAGCGCAAGGCTCCAGAGAGGGCCCCAGCAAGCCCAACGGTTGGCACGGCGACAACCTCAACGCGTAATGACATGGCAGCGTGCGCCGTTAATTAAAAGCCGCTCCACGCTGACCACTGTTTTCCTCGTCTGCTTGCACATTAACTCGACGATTAGTCAATTGGTCTAATCATCCTTTGTTTTATTTATCTCTCACTTTAACTTTTATTAGTTCATTTTACCGGGGCACATTAATACCATTTCTGTGAACGTACCAAGGAGCCAAGGAGCCAAGGCGCCAAGGAGCCAAGGAGCCAAGGAGCCAAGGAGCCTCACTCTTATCTGCAGTTCTTGGCCTACATGTTTAGTCTGTCTGAGGAAACCAGAGCACCTGGACAGAACCCATGCAAATACACAGGGAGAACATGCAGAGAGGCCCTGGGCCTGGGTCCTGGCAGTCATTACTGACTATATTTGAAGAATCTGCCCAGCACCGCATCTCTATTATAGGGGGCAGCCTGTAGCTTAGTAGCTAGGTTACATAACTGAAACCCGGACGGTTGGTGGTTCAAGCCCCAGCATACCAACAATACAATCTGCACAGCTTTTGGGTCCTTGGGCAAGGCCCTTAACCCCGCATTGCTCCAGGTGGGATTGTTCCCTTAGTAGTCCAATCAACTGTAAGCTGCTTTGATAAAAGCAACAACTAAATAACAAATTATTATTTTGGGTAACTTCCTGCCCAACTGCAGCTAACAAAAGGCCAGATCCACGGCATTAGGGCTTCCGGGGGAATTCACGCGCTGCGATTGGCTCAGAAGCACCCCCCGGCCGGAGAAGGGACGGGGCGTGGCGGTGCAGATCGGCGGGACTGCGGAGTGCCATATGCGCTGGAGCCGGAGCCGCTAATTGATCTGTTTTGGGGCGACGGTTGAGCGATGCGCTAACATGGAGTTGTGGGTGAGCAGAGGAGCAGCTGCTGCATTCAGGTACATTAAAATGCGATTAAACAGGCATCATTAGAGGGCCGTCCTCCGGGCCCTGCTCTCTCCCCGGGTCCACATCTCTCCTCAAACATGCAGCACGCCGCCTCATCAACAAAATAGCACCTCTAATTCGGCCGCCATTATGCAGAGAGGGAGGCTTTCAGTTCAGAGCAAATTTCACCAAAGGTATTGGACAGATTCAATATGTGGAGCAAAGGACATTAGGACGAAATGAGGTGAATCGTAGACACGTGTCCGAATAATATAGTTAATGGTGAATACGCAGACAACAAATATGAATATCTACAGGATGGACATTATCTTACAGAAGCTGTTGGGTAGAGGTTAATATGAATGCATGTTAGGACGTGGAAATTAGATGGTGAGTTATAAAAACGTACAAATGCTTGAGCATGGTTATAATGATGCTTGACCATGATACGCACATTTTCAAACGGCTTTTGTTTTGTGCCACAATGTACTGCAGTGTAGTACTGAACGAATGAAGTATTGGTTAAATAATGCTATGTTGTTCATGTAGAGAGATTTAACATGAGGAAGATCACATAAGTACTGTATGGTTGCAAATCAACCTTGATATGTGCTGAAGGTTATTACTCACATTTTCATTAAATGCATTTAAAAATGACATTCATAATGTGCTCACATGGAAAATATATGGGCATTATGCAGAACCTGTGAAGATACCCAATTTAACCGTTCCAGCCAGAGTGTCACATGATCACAGACAGGGCAAGTCTCCCAGAATGAGCGTGTCGCCCGGATTTGCATGACATCACATGGACGCCTCAGAATAAACGTATCCCAAAAGCAAGAGACCCAACACTCTCCAAGCTTGCCTCATCGACACAAACCCAACCCGAGCACCCGCCCCTCCGAACACAAACACACACGCATACACACGCACGTACACACACACCCACATGCGCACACACACATGCACACACACACAGCCTTCATCCATCCATCCATGCACATTCCAGCTCCTCTGTATCTCTCCGTTCCCAGTAGACTCTTTCTCTTACAATGAGAAGTGCTAAAGATTCATTCGTTATTTAATGGACTGGAACAGATAAAGTTTGGTTATGGAATGTGAAATGTAGAAGGCAATGCTGCATGGCTCTGAAAAAGGTGTGTGGAGTGCTACCTGCTGACAAAATTAGTCCTACAATAAATCTTCATGAGACAGTCAGAGACAGCCAGCTAAAATATCATAATATCACTTCCTGGATTAGGCCCAACAGGAGGTGATGTCATGGGATCTGAGATCTTATCTATAATCATTCTGTATTGTGTTCAGTTGTACCAGGCACAATTGTAACCATTTTTGTGGTTTTCTTGGATTTTTTGACCTGCTTGGTTCACTTAAACAAAAGACAACACACAAAACAAAGGCGATGTTTGCTTGCTAGCACAATGCCTTTGAAAACACATATATCGAGAGAACATAACTGGTACAAACATAAAGGGGTCACTTACTGTAATTGTAAATCACATTCTGTTGTGTTCTCTGTGTCAGTGAGTATTTGTGAATTCTCCTTGAGAATAATAACACACTTCAGCAATGTGTCACTTAACCTCCCCCCAGCCCCGTCCACACATCGAGGGCTGTTTAAATCCACAGAGAAAACATCAAACTTTCAGCGCAGCAAAAAAAGCCAATTTCCCTTCAAATTCAGTATATGAAGCAGCAGCCCTTTGCCAAAATCCCTTAAGCTATCTACAGCCAATATAAAATGTGCCATCGTTTTTTTTTTTCTATGGAGGGGGACCTAAGATAAAAGGGGAATTTGTTTATCAGGGTAACACCGGGCTGTTAGTGAGAGAACATAAGCTGAAAATGTACTTCAGAGAGGACACAGACCCCAGCCGCGATGAAACAAAGGGAAAACCGACAACAACAGCGATTGGCTGAAGATGTACCGGCTTCAAATGATGATTAGCAGATGGAGGTGACCTGTGGGTGACCTCAGTAACAGACGGGATTTGTCTTCTGTCAGTAGCTGGAATGCAGCGCTATGATCTGCCACCTACAAAACCATACCCTGCTTGTTAGGGATTCCTGGCGAGAACTGCCAATTCCCCACTCTCCCACCTTCCCAAACCTCAACCCCCCCTGCCCCACCCCCACAGTGGGCCACACGGCAGCCCTGAAATTGCCCCGGGGGCAGTTGATGGCTTAATTAGTAATTAGACATATGATGCCGGATGTCGCTTTAGCCTCCTGAGACTGCATTGCTCTCATGCAGCACGCTGCGATTTTTAGACCTTGCTCTACACATCGATGCGCCAAACTTAAAAATATATATATTTTGTTTTGCCCTTGTGAGTTGTGTCTTTTTGGATTTTAGAGAGATTCTATGTCTTCAAATACGCATTGCTTTTGTTTATTGGAATGAATGAGAAAACTGATGAGGGATTTGAAAGCTAAACATCCAGGCTACAAATGGCCCCATCAAGCAAGTATTCAAGTCAAGTCAAGTGAAGTACCAACTGAGAGAGAGGGAGCCTTTTGTCTTGCATACAGTCTTTACTCTTGAATTGCAAGAGTAAAGACTCCCTCTATAGGGAGGGAAAAACAGCAAAACAAAAACCTGACCTTTGTGGTTAGTTCAGCTGGAAGATGAGTTATTTTCTCCTGGTTAAACCCTTTCTGAAGAATCAGACAGAAGCACATCTGGCGCTAATGATTCCTTAATTTACCGCTTATACGGTAAACATGCGTGCTACTAAATTTAGATGTCTGTCTCTGATCAGATACCAATGCAGTGGGCAATAGGCTCACTGATTGTATTTTCATATTGATGACAGGCGCACAATTGACTGTCTCGAAAAGATTGTCCTTTTAAAATATGTTTTGATATCTCCCCGTCTTCAGGAGAACCCCTGCCTGGAACCAAATGACTCACTAAAATAGTGCAATCAGGTGTTGCAGATACCGCAAGGTTTCTATGAGAACTATAAAGTCACCATAAAGTCCTATCTGATATTGTAAAAATAGTGGGCCCGCGGCCAAAGCTTAAAGTGCTTTGAGGAAAAGAAAAACAAGAATCAGTATCTAAAGAAGGCACTCAGTATGTGTATAACAGCTTTCCTTTAGAGTTGCTGTAGGTAGCTTAAAGAAAGCATTTAGTATGCGAGTACATCAGCGTTCATTTACAGTAGATTTGTTCTAGGTACCCTGTGCTTCCTACAATAACGCGAGCCTTGGCTTGGGTCTTCATTGGAGGTGTGATGCAGCCTTACGCATGATGTGTCATCACAGACCGCTGGGTGTATGAATTCTCAGGGGCGATCAGCTGGACAGCACCGTTCACTGATCTTTCAGCCACGGATACAGATGTGGGCCTTCTCTCTGCGTCTTTGGAGTGGGCCCAGGTGGCCAGTGTGCTCCAGAGGCGATATCAGGAGGAAGGCTTCCCAGCGAAAGCTGGGGACGCGCTGGACATGGGGGGCGCTGGCGCGTCACATTCCTAACAACAGCCACGGCAAGCCCGGGTCTGCTGAAAGCAGTCTGGCAGGAGACAGATCAAGCGGAGCTCGCCCCCCCCCCCTCCGTTCACGTACAGTACTGGAGCAGGGCCTCACGAGTGTGACCTGGACACACGCCTCGCTAAGCCGCGCAGGGTTGAATGTCTGATCAGATAACACCGCGGGCAGTCTCGGGGTTTTCATTGTTCTGCGGCCCAGGGGTCGGGGGGGGCCGCGGATCGCCTCGCGCTTGACACAGACGAATGAAAGCCTGCTCCTGCAGGAGCCCGCCAGGCCAGAATCTCCAAATCAAAAGTTACCATCTTTGATCTCCCACAACCCCGCCGTCATAAAACAAATGCTATTTGCTTTTTTAAGTTGTCAGATTCGATTCCTGGAGATGGAAATATAGAGCCAGTGTTTCATGACTTACCGCTCCTCCAGGACCTGTGGGGGAATGGCACAAGCATAGACAGCCGCGTGCTGCAAAACCGTGACTACAGAAAACGAGCTTAGTCAGAGTTCAGACACTGTCGAGGGTTGTGTGCCCTGCCCACATATAAGTGTGAGCCACTTAAAACCAGAGGTGGTCTTAATGAATTACCCTTAATGAATTACCCGGCCCTAGGTTTTGAAACAGCTGGTAGCTAGTTGACCAGTTCAGGCCAGCTCCATACTTAACATGGTTTGACCGGCTCAAGCTATGTTTTGAAACTGCTGGTAGCTGGCCATAGCTGGATTTTACACCAGGGTAATTAGCCCTAAAATGTATACCATCTGACATTATAGCTACAATCATGATAAGCACATGAATGAGAACTGAAGACTGTTCTTGTGTCCCCATAAGAAACATTTTTCTGTGTGATCTAATCCATGAGTAATCCAGTGCTGGTGAAAGCAGCTAGTTAGCTCGTTTAGCCAGGCTAATTGTTGGAAACAGAAACCTGCATGCACACTGGCCCACCAGGACCAAAATTGCCCATCTCTGACTGAAACATTCAACATAGTTTGGATCTTCATGATTTACTAAGAAACTGCCTCTGAACATTCATTCATTCATTCATTCATTCATTATCCTAACCCGCTTATCCTGAACAGGGTTGCAGGGGGGCTGGAGCCTATCACAGCATACATTGGGCGAAAGGCAGGAATACACCCTGGACAGGTCCATCGCAGGGCACACACACCATTCACTCACACACTCACACCCACGGGCAATAATTTAGACTCTCCTATCAGTCAAACCTGCATGTCTTTGGACTGTGGGGGGAAACCGGAGTACCCGGAGGAAACCCACACAAACACATGCAAACTCCACACAGAGAGGCCCTGGCCGACCGGGATTTGAACCCAGGACCTCCTTGCTGTGAGGCAGCAGTGCTACCCACTGCACCATCCGTGCCACCCTTGTCTCTGAACAGCAAAATACAATTAAATTAATAATAAATGAATGAATTTATTCTTCACACAGTATATTATAATGATATTTAGGTGCATAATACAAAAGGAACATTTTGCCAAATTATATGCTTTTTATATTATACCATGATGCTTATCATTCATTGCACTTTAATGCAATAGGAAAAGCTTATCTTCAATACATCACACACGCTTATTACCAGCTACAGCTACATTTTGTTTTCTCATCCTTTGTTGTGCCTTGGAACAACTATGGTTTTATTATGAATGAAATAAAATCTTACACAGTGTCAGAATTTTTAATTGACCTGCAGATGCCTCCTACTTGACTAATTAGCAAACTGTTAACTAATTCTCTTGCACTTGCTGTTCAAGGCTCAAAGAGCATCTACAACTACTTCAATAAGCACTTCAGGTGGAAAAACAAGCCATCTGCGAAGGATTTCAGGTAGACAAGAGTTTACTGACCCATGTAAAATGTACAACAAAAAAGGCATATAACTACATGTGCTTTCGAAAGTGATACTTACATTTCAAGACTTCATCTAAAAGGATCTCCCATCACTTTTTTACCAGGGATAACCACCTGATAACAGACAGTATTTTCTCTTTTCGTGCCCTTAAAAGCTGCTCATTTTGAGGATGTGCTTATTATGTTTCGCAGTCCAAATGGGTGGTGTCAATTTAGCAGATGCTCTTACCCAGAGAGCATTTCTGTAAGCATGCAATCTATTTATACTGCCGGACATGTACTGCAGCAATTCAGGTTAAGTACTGCACTCAAGGGCCCCGTTCCTCAAAATCATGCTTCCCAAAGGCTGAGACCTGCTGCTTTAACACCCTCCCTTTACCTGGGAGTCAGGTGCGAAGACAGTCTGGCCATCGGTAGGACTCATTTTTCAATTAATCACCTGGGAGGAAAGAAAACCAGGGCTGGATTTGGATTCGAGGCCCAGCTTTGACCACTGCTCAAGACAACACAGTTAAGTTTCAACTATCCAACAATCTTTGAACTTCAAGGTTAAGACTCTCATTACGCAACACCTCTCATTATCTCCTAATCACACTCCAGCATGTCACTAAAGTTTGCTATATATCCTGGAGATCTAATGTCCTGTAGGCATTTGTGTAGGATTATACTACTAATGAACAGCTCAGCGAGATTTCTAGCAGTTGAATGAGGTGAGTGATGTTCGGGTTGGAGTGAAAACATATAGGATGGTAGATCTTGAGGAATAGGATCGGGCAGGTCTGGTGTAAAGACAGGCAGCTGCCACACCACAAACATCTAGCTTCAACCAAAGTTTGATGTCTATCTCTCGGCCCCTCCTTTCCTGTTGGCTGCGGACAGTGCATGCCCATTCCGCATCCAAAACTACGGTGTGTGCATGACCTCATGAACTGGCACGGGTCTCATCAGCTGGCCGCTCGCGATTCGCCCAGAAAACACAGACGCTGATCGGCCCTGATGATTCTTGTTCCTCAAACGTTATTTGCGTCTCTACCCTTCCCCCAAATAACTGCCCTCGACTTAACCGTCCCCGTGTCAGATGCATTATCATTAGGAGTCCTGAGGCACTCTGTCGGGTCGGCCCGACGCTGTTCTCCCCAGCTCCCTCCGGAGAGCCCTGTCAGAAAGCACTTATCATCCGGCCCGGCCGAGGTCAACAGCTTCACATCTGGTTCACGAGTGTCAGCTTCCTCCTCCTCCTTTCGCCGGCCGCGGACAGAGTCTCCTGAGCAGTCCCCCGGGGCCGAGACGAACGCGGCCGCGTGTTTATTCAGGACGGCGGCCCGTCTCTGAAGCTTTCCCCTGCGCGTGGGGGCCGTTTGACAGGGGCCGCGTCGTAATTACAATCAGAATGCGAATAAGCCCCTCCGCCGCGCGCCTCCAAGGTTTCGGACTCCATTAACCTTTGCCCGCCTCTCCTCAGAAATACACGCGGTGATTTAGCCATTATCTCGAGGTGTCTGCGCGTAGACTTCGGCGCGCCATCGGCTATCCCGCGCGTGGTCAGTAGAGGAGCTGTGGTGAAGTGCTGTGGAGCTGCTGGGGCCAGCATCCTTCTTCGTCTGACGGGTCAGACACCGGCTAACGCAATAATCCATAATCAACGCAAACAAAACACGGTCCTACGAGCAGAAAGAAAGAACGAAAGCCCCGTTGCTGGAACTGCTGGCATTGTGCAATCTATTGTGCTTCCTAGTCCTCCTTGACAAAATGACAAGGCTCAGGGCTTAAGAGTGAGACGAGCTTGGCTTAATTACACGGTAGCTGACAGCTGGGCCGAATTCGAGTTGCATCGGACAATATCTTTTTTTCATGGATTTTTAGATTCCCGGGAAATAAGGATGGTGCGACTGAGAAAAGGTCATTTCATTCTTGAAACAAATTTAAAACTTCAGTCTCGCGTTAGCCGCGAGAAGAGATCAGAAACACTGTAATTCCAAGAGACAATGGCAGACATGCCTGTGATGCTATCTCCGACCCTGAACTCAAGTACACAAAAGTGAAAATGCAAGGATAATGATTTTGATACTCTTACACAGCAAGGCGCTCAACCACCATCACATCAATTTATTCCAATTTGTATTATTCTTAAGAATTGTGGGATAGGCAAACTTTTCGCCCCTGCCAATAGCATAGCTGCAAAAGGCACAGGTTTTAAAATGATAAGCTCTCTCAAAGGAGCAGAGAAACAACCTGCCCTTCTCCTCTGTAAGATTTTACCTATTATTTTTGCAAACACACAACAAACTGGTCAAAGAAACACCAGAACTCAATTTTCCCTGAAGAGACTCTTTCTGACTGAATGCTGCACCCTATACACGAATAATGGATTGCTATGTTCTATTGCAAGTACTGTAACCCCTGCCTACAATAAAGCAGAAAATTGAATTTTTACTTAATCCACTGAATTCAATACTTGGGAATGTTTTGCCCTGTTCTGTAGCTGCGTATACAAACCCGCTGCAGCATAATTCAATTGATGGAGCAAGAGGAATGTTATACTTTGATAAAGGTATTTTGATATATGTAATTGCTATTAATGTTATAATGATAAATAGTATTTTTGTATGATAATGGGGATGAAGAAGAGAAAAATTAAAAAAATATATATGAATTAGGATTTTTAAAATGTATTTATTTATTTTATTTCATTTCATTTTAAGAAGCCAGTGATCGTTGTTATGCTGAAAAGAGTATTCTCTCAAATTGCAACTACAACAGCAGTTAGGATGGAAAGCAATGGCCTATATTAAATAGATTATCAGCAGATTTAACTGCTAATTTTTCCTGATTCTTTAGATGTCCAATATTGTGGAAAACAACATTTTCATAAATAGTTAAAGTATCAACACGCAAAAGAAATCCACACAATCCGTAATTAAGGAAGTGTGCATTAATGAGCCGGTTGGACTTCCATAACTTTGTAACTAAACTATAAATCCGCCTTCGGAAGAAATCCAGACAGCATGCAGTTCCTTGCAGAACAGTTTGCCAATCAGAACAGCGGTTCATTGATATTAATGAGCCTTAAAGACACAGTCACTAAAACAGCCTGTTCTCTGTAAAGCTAATTAGAGGCACTGTAGAATTCTCTATCCAGTTTTACACGGACTGTAAAACTGGATAGAGAATTAAAACCACACAATTTATTCCTATGCATATCAGGATCTAAAATAAAACAGGTGTACAATATGGGACCTTTAACATACTCTTGATAAGTACTAAAGTATTAAGATTAGCCTGTATTGTACGTACTGATTGGGAATCAACCTGCTGGATGACAGCAATTCCTGCAACTGCAAATGTCTTTATGCAAGTTAGTTTAGCGCAGAAAGTGATAAGACTCGACAGTGACAATGCCATTGTGTTCAGCACCTCTACTAATTGCTACTCATGAAATTTTTCTGGTAAATTTGTCACCCTCTTTTAACAAGTGAGCTTGCTTCATTAAAATTACAATTATTGCCTCAATTACTTGATGTGCCATCGCCCGGGCCAGTTTATAATGGAGTCCATTTCTCAGCACTTGGAAATGACATAATGTAATAGTTACCTGGGACTGCTTGGGTTTTGCTATGCTTTTGGTTATGCATAATATTAATGCCAAATTATGTGAATGTTTTACAGCCTACATTGACTGGTACATTGGTCTGTAAATAGTTGATCGAAGCAGCATGTAATGGTTGTTAAATAAGTATTCTTTTTTTTATTCTTTCAAATTTTAACAAATGTGAGCCCCAAAATTTAGCATACTGAATGATGTATTACCAACCAGAGTTGTACAAGCCAGTGTCATGATTGGTTTTTCATTAAAAAAAAAAATAATGCAAGAAAACATGTATATCTGTGTACTGCAATTATAGCACCAACAAGCACCAGTTCCAGTCCAAGATGCTCATTCCTGGGGCACTGGTGAATGCAACCGCTCCACTTTAACCACGATCCTTCTCTTTGAGCAGCAGAATGTTATATATTCAATTTAGGAAAAAAAGAACAATAGCATGCAGTCACAATGAGAGCTATTGCTTTGTTTCTGTAGTGTGACAGAGCTAGGACAGAGGTGTCAGGATTTTCACCAGTTGTGGCCTCTTAGCACATATCTGTGGTGTGGTATTTTGTGTTTGAGAGCATTAGAAGCCCCTTAAAATGACATGCATTTCAGTGAAATATACTTACGTTTTCCTGATTTTCCAGACTAAGCAAATTGCCAGATGAATGCTGAATCCTGCATTTCTGACTGCATTTTCCACATTAGCCCTGAGGGCCGGATCCATGTGTTTGAGTGGCAGGGACCTCCCCAATAATGTGTGTCCATGAACACCTTCTGCTACAGAAGCAGATGAGAATATACTGTACTCTAAAACCCACATACACTCAGTGAGCATTTTATTACGCATTTATTAGACTGATTTTTTTAGACTTATTGGTCTTCTGCTGCTGTAACCTATTCACAGCCTTGCCCCTTCTCCTCTGAACCCACAGAACTGCTGCTCACTGGATGTTTTTAGTTTTTCGCACCATTCCCTGCAAACCCTAGAGACTGCTGTGCATGGAAATCCCAAGAGATCAGCAGTTTCTGAGATACTCAAACCACCCTCTCTGGCACCAACAAGCATTCCACGGTCAAAGTCACATAGATCACATTTCTTCCCAATTCTGACATTTGGTCTGTAAAACAGCTGAACCTCTTGACCATGTCTGCATGCTTTTATACCTTTAGTTGCTTCCAAATGATTGGGTGATTAGATAAAAGTATAAGCAAGCCGGTGTTGCATAAGCAAGCCGGTGTACAGGTCTACCTAATAAAGTGCTCAGTGAGTGTATAGTCTGTTCTGGAATACATCTAAATAATCTCAACACAGCATACTTCCTTACCATTCGATAAAGACAAACGCCGCTGGAGCTACAGAGGGATCTTACTGAACAGGGTTTTGATTGGTGCTGGATGATGCATTGGTCTGTGCATGTTTTGAGCAACATGCATTTTTCTGACAGGCCCAAATTTCACAAGACATTTGCCATTAACAGTGTGGGCTTGCTACGCTGTATCCCCTACCAATTCCAAACGAAACTTGAAGTGCCAATCTCTCTTCTCCGGAGCCCATTTAAAATCCCTTTTACTGTATATGGGTTTACATTTATTCATAGCTCGGCTCTCAAGGGCCTCTTTTGACAGGAAAACCTTTTTACATGTTATCTGCGGGTGTTAAAAACCGGGCATTACCTCACCGCGATGTTCAGCGGGGCTGACTGCGTTACAGGGAGCTCGCACCTTCGAAGTGCGTCGTTTTTTTCTTCTCTGTTCCCCCTTCTTTCTTTTTTTTTCTTTACGGCAGGCGATCCACGACCCGGGACAGGAGCCACGCGGGGAGCGGTATCCTCCCAAGGGCGAGGCACTCACGGTCGATTTGTATCGTTGCTTATTCACAAACGGAGGCTCTAATCAGATTATTTATTAGCGCTGTCTCCAGCGAAATATAGGCCACATGTCACGGCACAGCCAGGAAGCCTCAGCTCACACACGAGTCAATTGTTTTTATAATTAATTCCAGTTTAATATATTTCACTTCGGGCCCCCACACAGCACAGTAAATGAAAGAAGATTAATGTTACCGGTGCATATTCAGTGAAATTATTGACTCCGGGAGTGACAGATAGTTTGGAGGCAGGCAGACAAGGGGGTGGCGGAGGGGGTGGGCTGGCCGTTTGGAGCTGCCTCGCAAGCCCAGCCAGTCGCAAGTCAAGTCGGTTAGCGAGTCCTGCCACCGTCTTCCTTTTATGGCAAGTTGCCATGGAGATCGCTTCATAGCGAATAGGTGTTTTCTTATTACAGTAACCATAACCTTAACTGCATTGCTATGGCAGGGAGGAAAATGCCCTGTTCCCTACAGAATATATGGATTTACTGCACTTGCTGCATTGCAATCCTCTATGGGGATGCCAGCGATGCTCGCTGTATTAAAACATAACACTGTAATAACTCACAGTAGGAAGGGAAAGGAAAACAAAACCACACAAAGAAATAACACGACAAAAAATATATTCCGTAACCGCCGTTTATACGGCGTGTCTTTAAGCTGTATGTACGGGAAGAGGCTGAAACATCTCCACGTAGCGCGGGGCAGCTCCCTGCACGGGTCGATTGCAGCTGATTCATCAAAATCCCAGGCAATTACAGTTTAAATGTGATAACCATCTCGTAAAGGTGACAGGGTATAGCCTTTATTCTTTATTAATTACATTATTAAGTGAAAAATGTCAGGGGCTGGAGGAGCCGCGCCGATCTGCTGGCCGGTGAATCGGCAATCGTGGCCCGGCTCTTGAAGCAGAATATTAAGACGGCAATTAAGCCGCAGCCACATATAGTAACATCCCCGGGGAATCGCTGTCAAAACACATTACTGTCACTTTTACACAGTCTTCACGTTCACACATTGTGGGCCTTATCGTGCTGCCGTTATTCTCCGCGTTCTCTGCGGTACACGTTTTCCAACGTCAACGGGACGTTTGGGATGAGGGAGGGTGGTGCTGGTTTGATCAGCGGCGCCCCGTTTTGAACTGTTCCCACTTTTTCATAACTGTGCGGTTGTGTGACAGGACACCTGTGATCTTCGTAATGCTATAGAAAACCAGAGATTGATCGATAAATGGACATATGGATAGATACTGTAGATAGATTGTGTGTGAGTGTGTGTGTGTGTGTGTGTGTGAGAGAGAGAGAGAGAGAGAGAGAGAGAGAGAGAGAGAGAGAGAGATTTAGATTTTTTTTTGCTCAATTGGAACAGTATCAAACCATGAGATGTCAATATGTCAAATCCAGTTACAAGAATGGGTATGAATCTTTAATGCAACCTTGAGCAAAATCAAAGTCAGGGCTGGAACCTGTCCACTGCTCTCTTTTAAAGGTGGGGAGAGGGATGGGCTGGGGTGTCCGTCCTGGGAGAGAGAGCAGAAGAACTGGTGGCCTGATCAGTTTGTGAGAGCAAAGAGCAAAGGTCTTTACTCAGCAATTTGCCTGTTTAAAGCATGCAAGGCCTTTGTGATGTCCACCATCTCTCTCTCTCTCTCTCTCTCTCTCTCTCTCTTCCCTAGATATTACATCCAGAGTGCATCAAGTATAGGTAGATAGTACTCTGGGAAAGTGGAAACATAGGTTCATTTCATTTTTGGGGGAACTGCCCCTTTAATCTTAGGTAGAATTTATCTAAAATGTCCATGTATCCTATCAAAAAGCTATTTAATTACTTTTTAATGAGGCCATTTGTTTAATTAAAATTATCCATGAATTCAGCACATTTCTTGCTTGCCCCTGAGAAATTAATGGACAACTAAAAATAAATATTCAAAACATCAGACAGAGTAAAATCATTCATAAACATTTCTGTTTGAAGGTCTGAAATGAATTCATACAGCTGATCACAATCATCCCAGAAGCTTCTGAAATTGGCTGAATGTTTGTCCTTCTGAGAAAGGCGGTGTGATTGTGGATTCTTCTCACTATAGTAATTACTTGCTGCCTTTCAGTCAGAAATTCCCGTATGATTCTTAGACCTGTAATCAAAACAGCTGCACTACGCATTAATTCTTATTTGAAGTAATACAGTTTTGCTAATATTATACTGTACATGGTATATATTGATATGTTGGGCTCTGAAATGACAAGGAATACCTCAAAGTGCCCTTACAATGATACAGCATATCATTCCCTGGTACCTCAGCAATTTACAGCTCGCCATAACCTTTACAGCTGGCTGGTGATCTGGTTGAAGCGTGGGTTGTGTAGAGTGCAAAAATAAGGTGTTCTAAGCAATCTTCACAGCTTTAGTGTTATATACTGTGCAGTATGATGGGACGGCTTCTATGTTTGGTTTAGGCGCTCTAAAAGGGGGTAAAATATAGGCCTCTATTTCCCGAGCATTCAGGAAATGTTTTAGAGGTTGTGTAGCCTCAACCATAGCTTATGGACACACAGTGCAAAACAAGGTCTGGCATTCTCTGGTGCTCGTTCCCCAATGGAAGCTCCTGCAGTGCATTTCTTTGTATAGCACTGCGGTGTGTCATAGCACTGCCGTGTGTCATAGCACTGTGCACTGTGTATGTCATAGGACTGCGGTGTCATAGTACTACGCTGTGTCATAACACTGTATTGTGTCATAGCACTTTGGTGTAACATACAGGGGCACTATGACGTGTGTCATAGCACGGTGACTCTGGTATGTCATAGGACTGTGGTGTCATAGCGCTGCTGTGTGTCAAAGCAGCATAGTGTGTCCTATCACTATGCTGCGTCACAGCAGGAATGAGTATAGTATCGAGTCCATCACTTTAACCAATTATTCAAATAAAACAATTACTACATATGGCAGCTCCATAGTGGTGGTTTGGGAATTGCATGTTTGTTTTGCTTTTTGTTTTTTCACCAGAAGGCTGCGGGTTTGAATCCAAGGTCAGTTTAAATGGCAGACAGTTCCTTGACCTGAATTGCTTCAGAAAAACCTCCATCCATATAAATGGATAATAAAGTAAGCCATGAAGCTGGCCCAGAGTAATGGCATTTGCAATGCAACTAAACAATGGAAAGGAATGGCATACATAAAATCCCAAGCTGAACCTCTTACAGGATTTAACTGAAACTTTGGCACTTACCGAAAATTATGACTTTGTTAAATTAATTTGCTACAGCAGTTATCATTGCAGAATGCTCTGAAAATTGTTTAATAGAGTAAGTTTTATTTAGTTTAATTTTACACTCAATTTGCTGTCCAGTATGTTCTTGCTATCAGAGTATCAAACAGATCGAGCGAATGAGAGTTTGGATCCTTGTGTTTCATGGATATTGGGGCTAAACATTAGAATGACATGGACAACTCGGACATATTTCAACTCAGATATATTTAGTGTGTGTATGGGAGGGAGGGAGAGAAAAGAGACTTATTCACTACATATTCATAAAAAACATAAAAACATACTGTATATCTATATGATCTATATTCCTTTAAACTCCCAAACTGTCCCAACGAAAACACAGTATACACTGTGTAATCTAAAGTACAGTTCCAGCTCCCATGTGTCCATACTGCACACTTCCCGCTGTTATAGGCGGTGAATGAAAGTGTACTGTTTTGACACTGGGGCTAAAATGAATGTGAAAAGGGCTGTTTGAACAGTGCCAGAGAACTCTGACAAAGTCAGCAGAGCGAGGTCTTTGAAGATCTTCACAGTTTCTCCGCAACAGTCCCTTTTATCTGTCTTACTGGGCTGGGAAAAGCACTGCAGTCCTGCAGCAGACTGCCAAAGACCATCTCGGGGCTTCAAGCCAGAGTGGCTAAACTGTCGGAGTTACACTTCCTTTCCCAGAGACGACATAGCAGGTCGGCCATATTGGATCAGACAGCTTGTACACGGGAGGAAATGACTGACATATGGCAATGCCTGGGCCTTTCATATGCTACGCCATGGCAAGTTATGAAATCAATAATCTGCACTTGGCTGTAGCCCCTTTTATATTCGTTTGATGAGAACAATTTGAAAAGCCTGGTTGTTTGCCCACCGAGGCCGGCATATTCAACATGTGCCAGCGGAAGTTACGTTCAATTTCTCCCCGCCCACCAACCTATAAAGGAGGACGCTAAACTGACAACGTCAAGGAAATATTCAACCATTGAATATTCATGATTTTTCTTTACTTCAAGGGTTTATAATCCCTTTTATTCACAACTACCACAACAGTATGTGCCATTTCATAACAGGCTGTTCTTCAAACTTTATAGACTTGACTTGCACTTTCGATGCTTTCCCATCTGCCAGTTTATCCCATTGTAGCTGTACACAGTCACTATACATTATCTATGTAAACAGCCACTATGTACGCAAAAACGTCACTATTCAGTCACTATGTAAATAGTCACTATGTACAGTGGGCTCAAAAATTATTGGCACCCCTGACAGAAAATGAACAAACAATACTCAAAAAAATTCTAAACAATATATTTATAGACAAACTCAAAATACCAACATGTGATAAATACTGTGCTATATTAATGTTTCAATGGAACCAACAAAAATAATTTACTGATTTAATAAAAAATCAATTTCCTCCAAATCAATGTTTCACAATTATTGGCACCCTTAAAGATTATTGTAAATAACACCTACCAAAATTAAACCAGGTATTAAATTCCAGTTATTTAAGTTTATCTATGTGTTAAGGAACTGTATTGAGTGATTACATCACTTACTGTTTCACTAGGGTATAAAAATGAGGTAACACACATGCAATATCCCTTTGTCATCCAACACCATGAAGAAAACAAAAGAATTGGCAGTTCAAAAGAGGCAGATGGTCGTAGACCTTCATAAACGTGGTAATGGCTTGATTGAATATACCACTGAGCACTGTCAGAGCAATTATAAAAAAGTTCAAAAGATATGAAACTGTTGAAAATCTCATGGGTAGAGGACGCAACTGCATCTTGCCCCCCAGGATACTAAGGAGAATGGTGAGAGATGCAACAAAATCCCCAAGGATCACAGTGAAAGAATTGCAGGCCTTGGTGGCATCTTGGGGTCACCAGGTTTCAAAAAGCACCATCAGACGCCACCTCCATAACCACAGCCTCATTGGAAGGGTTGCCAGAAGAAAGCCTTTTCTGACCACAAGACACAGAAGAAGGGCCTGGAGTTTGCCAAACGTCATTTACATTATGACTGGAAAAAGGTTCTCTGGTCAGATGAGACCAAAATTGAACGTTTTGGTCAGATACAGCATCGGTATGTTTGGAGTAGGAACAGAGATGCATACAAGGAGAAGCACCTCATACCCACAGTGAAATATGGTGGTGGGTCAGTCATGTTTTGGGGCTGTCCAGCACATTGTATTTGAAATGAAACTATATGAGGTAAAGTGCAGACTTGAAATACCTTTAATTTGCGGATATTAAAGTCCATATCAGATGAAATTACATCCCTTTCTATACCCAATCCCCCCATTTTAGGGGACCAAAAATATTTGAGCAGTTGGCTTCTCCTCTGATTAGAGAGGCGTATTCAATTGCTTCCTTGGTGCAGGCATGGGAAAGCATTCAGTAGTCTTGATTCTAGGCTTTTGCTTGCCTTTAAAGATGGTTGCAGAGGCGATGAAAGTAATAAATAAGTCTAAATAAAATCATGCTGCATGAGAATGTGGATATGTCCCAACAGTATCATCCAAAAAAACCAAGAAATATTGCATGGAACATTCTGAGGTTGGAGGTCCCATGTATAAACCCCCCAAAACCCCCTCAAGCCCCCCGCCTCACCAGCACACTTAGGAGCATTAACTACGAGACCACACCACCCTCGCCTCTACTCTCAGATTAGAATACACTGGCGTGTGCTAACCCTACCTCTGGTGATCTCCTGACCAGTAGTGAAAGACAAGCATCAGAAGGAGCAGAGATTCTCCCTGGACACATTTTGTGTGTGTGTGTGTGTGTGTGTGTGTGTGTGTGTGCGCGATAGACACAGTGGTTGCGATCGTAACAGAAATACCGTAGCTAGACAACGCAATCAGATTACTCTGGCATTAAATTTTGATAAGAGCGACCTTATCGGGAGGCAACCGATCAGATTGTCGGTCAGATAAGGACCGTCATTTCCTCTTATAGAAATGGTGCCTTCTAAGCTTCTTCATAAACATTTTTTTTTCTTTTTTAGATCTTTGTGATTTATAAAGCAGCTCTTTCCTCTTTGAGCCGGAAAAAACAAATGTTTATCTGTCAACTTAATCAAATGAAACCAAAAGCCCTTAGTCCTCAGTTTTGAACGAGTAATTAAAATGAGCTTTTATAACATTCTATTAACAAATGCAATGTTAGTTAAAATGAATTTTTTTGTGCATATTATTATGACTTTACATTATTCTCTGGGAAATGAGCTCAAGCAATAAAGCAGAATTCATACTGCGATTTGTAACTGAAAGGGCGGGACGAAGCACACTGCGGATAACTCAGACGCCCGCTCCAGGGCGTGACACACACTCCCTGAAGATCCTTTCAGCTTACTGCTAAATTGTTCTGGAACTCAGTAGAATCTCTCAAGTGGTTGATGGTAAAGCATTACCGATCCACCACCATATTGGACGGTATGTATGAGTTACTTTTCCTGGCATGCATCCTTCATTGTAAGCTATATATATATATATATATATATATATATATATATATATACAGTACTGTGCAGAAGTCTTAGGCACGCTAGACTTTATTATATGTATGTTTATTTTTTTGTGTGTGTTCATATAAAAGAACACACTTGAGATTTCCAAATATTCATTTTCCAAAAGATTTAACTTAATTCATTTTCCAAAATAAATGTTTGTATTTCATTGAGAAAAGTAACATATTACTGTAAGCAAACTGACTACTTTTTACATAAAAACTTGATCAAGGCTGTCTGAGATCAGAAGCAAGGAGTCAACCAAAGTCGGCAGAAGAACTGTGGAAAGTTCTCCAACATGCTTAGAAGAACCTCCCTGCTAATTGTCTTGACAATCTGCAGGACAGCGTTGGCTATCTCAGAAAAGTGATGCAGTTTTAACACCGAAGGGTGGTCACCAAAAATATAGATTTGATTCAGTTTTTAACTATTTTGCCAAATTACTGAAATGTAATGTAAAATGTATAGTATGTTTATTTAGGACCTTTCATTTCATTATTTTTGAAAGAATCTTATCTGTACCAATTGTTATACAGGTGCCTAAGGTGCCTATATATATATATATATATATATATATATATATATATATATATATATATATATATATATATATATATATAGGGTGGCTTGTAGTGTTGTGGTTAAGGTACATGACTGGGAACTGCAAGGTCGGTGGTTTGATTGCTTTGGTTACAAGCGTCAGCCAAATGATATGTACTGTAATATACATGGTGAGGTGTACATCCAAAAGTAGTTCCAGTGATGCTTAGCCGCACAGTAAGTTTGTGTCAGAGAGAGCTTTCTTTATACAAACCCTCAAAACATTCTGCTATGCAAGTGGACTTTGAGACTTGCTATGCTTTGAGACTTGGTGACACCAAGATGCAACTACATTATGCCGCGCTTGAGCGGTGACCCCCTTGGGTTCTTTGCATCGATCGCGCACTTGCATCCTCTTCCTGGCAAGTTTGCAACTGCTCCAGATGTTCGAAACCATTTGATTGTGTATAATTTGCGGCCATTATCTGATTTATGTGAGGTCAACAACCATCTGTCACTTCCCATTTGACAGCCCATTGACTTTCCACAGGATGATAAGGCAAGGAAAGGAGTGTCGCATGCTTATCACCTCATTTTTAACACCTGAGAGGAACAGGAACTGGTGGATGGCCACAATGCAGTTCAATAAGTAGAACTTTCAAGCAGGTGTACCTAAAATAACATGTAAGGACGAAAATGAGTGCGATGCCAATATTTCTCATAAAAAATAGTTTTTCTTCATGAACAAGATTCATTTACAGATGAAGTGTATTACAGTATAAGTATACAGTGCTCCCATATGTTTGCCCAGAACATATAGCTCATTATCTGTGTTGTTTATTTTATACAGCCTATTTCCCTCATTTTCATCAAGGGAGCCAATAATTCTGAGCGTGGCCATCTGTACGCCGCTACCAGTAGAATTTGTTTATCCATATTTTACTCAATAAATAAGAGCTTGTGTAGTGAAAATGCTTCACACAATCATTTGTAGCCATTAAATTTACTGGTCTCAGAGGAAGTTTTGCAATGCGATGCAATAGATCTACCAAACTCATCTTTGCCACGGAATTCCCTGCATGGAGGGAATTCAGCTACCTTCATGTGCTTCATCTTCTGTTTCTTACCTGCACTTGTGAAACACAAGCTTTTTTAATTAATCAGATACTTCTTTTTGTTTTGTTTTTTTAACTTAAGAAAGGTACAGATATTCATATTCTGTCCATTTTACATAACAAGAATGTAATGTTCAGACCCCTTGAACTTCTTACAGGGGAAATCAAGAAAAATACATCATTATCTTAATTTGTAATGTTTAGAATTTGTACTTTTTGTACTATGGCTGGGTAGAAAGAGTCATTATATCTTTATGAATATAAGAGGCAGTTTAAAGCAATATGTAAGAAGTGTTTTCTTTGCTCCCTACATCAGTGTAATTACATGGTATACACAAACACACACACACACACACACACACACACACACACAGACACACACGCACATGCAGACCTCAATTCCAGAAAATGTGTATGTGATGATGTGAAGATTTCTGCCAACGCGTTTGAGACGCGCCCAGGTTGTGAACCACCTCAGATTGCATCCACACCATTTCCAAACCATCAGTACACGCGCCCACCAGCTGACCCGCTACTCCAAAACGCTCCCTCAAGAGCCCTTTAGAGAAACATTATCATCATCGTGAGTGCCTGGTAGCATGTAGCACTGCTGATTATCCGGCTTTGTGTTTGTACCCTAACACACGGACGTACTGTATGTGCACACAGACATTAGCGTAAAATATGAATATATTCTCAGTGTAACAAGGTCACATATTTGTATTAGTGTGGCTGGTGTTAGCTTCATTCAGGCATCAAGCAAGAGATAAACAAAGGAATGAGTAATGCTGTATAAATATACACAATATAAAAAGAATAATTTCTGACTATTATCTTATATGGGGACACTTTAAATGACGCTGCTGCAGCAATGGAGACAACTCATCTGCACATAAACAGAATGTAACTGGGCAAAATTACATCTTAATGGCAAAGACATTTCATTTCCATGTGTTACATCTCCTTTACAGACAATTTTTCTTGACTGATCTCATGTCAATTTGCTTTGTTGGCATGACAAAATACCACATTTTGTATTGCCAAATATACAGCATTAAAGAAAATATATAACATACATCTAATGCCGAACAATACCAAAAGACTACACACACTCCATATGCATCCTTTTGCATAACAGTAGCGGAAAATACAAGCAAGAGCACAAGGTGTGTGACTAGCTAAGCCACAGGGAGACTGTGCATTCCAACCAGCCGTCTGCAGTAGCAGGGATAGGATTTTTGCCAAACACTACAATTCTCAAAGCGGGTGAGAAACTGACAGACAAAACTGCCTTCATGTTTCTGTCGCCCACATAAAAGGCCGTTTTGGTGCTGATAACATAATTGCTGAACACACACCCTCACCCACACACAAACAGGCACACAATGTGTAGGGGGATGGGGGGAAGGGGGGGAACAGAAACATAGAGGAGCTTCGAATTATAAAACGCTACTGGATTATTTGTGCCTGTGGCATGCCTGAAAAATCAACGTTTTTAAAATCGCTCAGTCCTTCCTCATTAGAAAAATGTACAAGAAAAGACATGCTTCTGTGGCAGGCCGATATTTAAAAAGAGACTTCTTCTGAATGGGGAAAAACAGTGCTTAATGCATCAGATGAAGGATTGTTATCTGGGTCTTGTGGTGTGACAGCCGTACGGAGCCGGAACGTCGATCCGATCGGAGCCAACGCGTTACGTCACATCCACGTTTTACCAACACGCTCCGTTCTGTTTTCTGCACACAAATTCATTTGTCACATAACCGCATAAGTGCGGAAAGATCCCGCAGATGAACACGGAGTGCGAAACCACTGCCGGACTCACCAGAGTTCCTCTTGGAGATAAATTTGAGATTGATGCAGGCTGCGGAGCTGATAAGGAGGAGGAGCAGGGCCGAATGCTTCATCTTTCAGACTTCTGTGGCAGCTGAAAAGGGAAAAAACACAAGCAATGTGAGAAGGACAGAACTAACATCTGGGGCCAGATCTCTCTTAGAGCAGCCAGGGGAAATCTCTGCTCCTAACACTGTCTGATATTAGGATTTTTTTAATATATGCCATGTTTTTTTCTAGAACAATAAAATCTAAAATCGTAAGATCTGTTACCATTATCAGTGTCATTCCATTGGAAAACAACTCATTTCAAAGACACCCATAGCCCACATACAGTATACTGTAAATGCATTATTTCTCTCTCTCTCCCCCTCTCTCTCTCCTTCTCTCTCTCCTTCTCTCTCTCTTTCTCTCTCTCTCTCTCTCTCTCTCTCTCTCCCTCCCTCTCTCTTTCTCAAAAAACTAAGAAGCCCTGATTCATGCCATGATGCACATTGTCAGCCAGAGTAAAGGGAAAGATATAAAATGTAACTTAGTTAACCACTGACAATGAAAGGCTGTATTTGAGGGAAATTCAAAAAGATAATGACATATCTTGCCAACGCACACCACTCTTGCTTAAGTTTAAAGAATAACCGATTTCTGCACTTTAAAAATACCATTGTCACTATGGGAACAGTACGATTTTCCACCTAGCTGCAACGCGCTGTCTGCAGCAGTCCGACTGTGCCATTTCTACACAGCGTACAGTACAGGGATCGATTTGGAGGGGAAAACGATGAAAGGAAGGATTAGCCCTTCCTGATGTGTGCTACATAATCCTAATTAATAAAGGCTGGGTGTATGGGACACGTAAGGTTCAGTGCTCCAGCCCATTGTCTGGATTCAGGGACTCCCACTGACCTCTTCTGAAATTTCACCAGCACAGTTTAGTGGTTTAGTGCAGACCCAATCTGCAGACTTTGATTGTGTAAGTGTTCAGATGTAAATTAGGTCAGGTAAAAGTTCATAACTTCAATGGCTACTGGGAAAGCATTAGCAGTGGTTCACTTGATCTCGGAAAAAGAAATAAAATGAAACACATCTATCTGTGTGAGGTCAGGTAGTACATTTCAAGCAAAGATTCAATTGCCAAAACAACTCAAGGATAACGTTGTAGAAAGGCACACAACAGGAGAAGCGTGTAATCATTCCCTGAACATCAAAAAAATCATTAGAAATCCGTAGGTGTATCGTTCCACCTTGACACTGCCAAAACCAAGCTGTCTCCAAAAAAGCTACAGTCTACATAGCAGCTTTTAGTTAAAGTAAAAACAACCTACAATTATTATATTGTTTTTGGACCCGAACAAGAGGGCATAGTGGAAAATAAAGGCAAATGTTACACTAATATTCGGAAATATTTTTCAACGGCTGCCAATACATGAATATATGGAACAGCTTGACAGCTTGCCAAGTCAGGCTAATAGATAGAGACATAATAGTGTTTTCAGTGATCTCAAATATCTCTCTCTCTCTCTCTCTCTCTCTGGCACACACGCATGCACACACATATGTGGACACGCACACACACACACACACACATATGTGGACACGCACACACACACACACACACAAACACACACATATACACTTACACACACAAAGAACATCATTTCTGCAGGTTATACAACAGCCATTATGGCCTCTGCATGCTGTTGAGTGAATGAGTTTCTTTTTGTACAGCCTGGTCCATTAGTGTTCTGTGAACTGCCAGTGCTGTTTCGCAACACCTCATTCCATGTGACAGCTTTGCCTTCAGCTATTGGAAGAAGCCAAACTTTTCAACTGTTGCCATACATAATAGGGAATTGAAAAATAAGTATTCACCGGCTGTCATAAACAGTAGTAAATGTCTTTCCCCAGCTATTTACAAATGTTTTCCAACTGTTGATGTGCTCTTTCTTTATGTTCAGTTCCCTTCTGAATGGAAAGCAGCGGGAAGAGGTTTCTAGTTTCTGTAGTTTTCATCGAAGTCCAGTTATCAAGTTTTTTTTGTTCAGTCGCAAAAAAATCAATTTGGCCTAACAAAGAGAGATGACAACTTGGACAACATGCACCGAATGAACACAAACACACACACACACAGATGCACAAACAGTACATAGATGCACACACAGGCTCATACAAACGTACAAGAACACCACACACCACAAAGCAGTCAAAATGTTTTCCCAAACAGTGCCAGCAAAAGGGCAGCCAAAACTAAGCACGCCATCAGCAAAAACAAAGTCATTTTTATACACCGTCTTCCTCACTCACTAACCCCCCCCCCCCCCCCCCCCCAACCCAAAGCAAACCCCATTAACGGAGAACTGAATGATAGCTTAGAGAAAAGTTGATCCTGCTTCTGATTAATGCAACAAATCCCTTCCTCATTACTTGTAAGTGGGGATAATTTCCAGCTAATAAAATCAGGCCTAATATTGTTCTAAGTGTGGTTCCTTGCTAGCGGGCAGAGAGCGAGAGAGAGTGCCTCTTCTTGTTCCTAAGCTCTCTTGAGCCTAATAAATCTACTCAGCCTCATAGTCACTCGCTACTTCAGTGGAGTCAGTTATTGTGGTAAGAGGTACTACAGTGCTGTCCACCAATGACGAGGCCATGTAAATTCAACTCATTTATATTTCACTACCCAGGGCGACAGTATGTAGACACTAAATATACCGTACACGACGATGCACAAGGTATCTATAGGCCATAGGGCACATGGTGCATGAAGTTAGGACTCATACGTTTCCTCCAAAGGGGCACCTATGGATAGTTGGGGGGCTTGTTCTGGAGAAGGAGCGGATGATCTCTACATGCATAATTTCACAGGCATAAAAAGTTTTTCAGGCCGCGGGACTGCGCCCCTCCTCTACCGTGGCTCTCCTTTCTTTCTTTATCTCTCTCTATCCCCCCCCCCCCCAACTCCAGACACATACACACAGCCCTCCTGGGTCTGTAAGCCAAGGCTGCGATGTCCAATTCCCTTCAAACAAATGAGACCCATGCTCATTGTTAATGTCCTCTGAAACACGGCTCACTATGCATTCCTTAATCAAAGAGATGGATCGCACAATGCCGCCAAACACTACGGCGGCACTTAGCTACAGTGAGGCAGGAGTAATGACGTCTGTGTGTCTGTGACGTTAAGCTCCATTCAATCTACAGCAGAAAAGACGCCCTTCACAGGCAGGGGTACTTCAACCAAAAAGTGCCATGTTAAAGCTGTCGTAGCGGTCTAGCTTTACTGATACAGAACTAGACGTGCAACTCAACTCAACTTGCAGGTTCTTGGTTCAATTCCCAGTTGGCTGAATGCAATGGAGCCCTTCAGCAAGGTTTAAAACTTTGGAGTTACTTCAGTAAAAAACACCCCGCTGTTCAGTGAGAACAGAGTTTATGTAAAAGAATATCAGCCGTGAGAGTCAACTCATCCTGAATAAGAGCACCTGCTAAACGCCTAAAATGTAAAACGGTGCCAATTCCCCAGGCTCAGGAACTCTGTCCATGGCTCCCCACATTAAATTCAGAATTATGAATGGCTGCCATCCGGTGATCTCGCTGCGTTGTCATTGGCCACCCGGGGAAAGCAATCTTTCACTGCTCAGTTTCACCTTAACGGCAACCTTAAGGGCGTTGTTGTTTTTAACTTACTTCACCTGCTGTCAGCGATGAGAGAGAGAGAGAGAGAGAGAAAGAAAAAGTTCCATCGTAATTATAAAGTTGAATGCTTGCCACCACGTTCATGGTGTAAGTGGCATGTAAATTTTGCTTCGGGAGAAGACCCACATAAATCACCGGGGGTCCGTGCCACACTGTTTTTTTTGTTTTTTGGTATTTGTTTCCTCACAGTTTGTTTCTCCCCGCTCCTGATATGAGTCACATCAAAGCAAAACGCTGCAAATGCGCTTGGTGACAAGAGGATTGTTTACAGGCCGTACAGAGAATACGAAAAAGGCTCTAAACTGTAAGATTGGTGGAGGGGGGGGGGCCAGATGGTCAATTTTTGGGCGTGAGTGAAGGGTTGGGGGGCAGTGGACAGAGCTCAGAGCACATGGGGAGCTGGCTGTGAATGCCAATGATCCTAACGTAATGGTGCAGCTGCAAATGTTACGGTTTTTCCACAAAGAGACACTATAAAAGCAAAATAATAAATAAAATAAAGAATAAAAAAACAGGACGCTATTTTCATTCTTTACAAACTGCTAGACAGGCAGAGAGGCCATTAGGTCTTCTTTCCAGGTATATTTGCATTAAATATTTAACCATTTCCATTAAACCGTCCCTTGAAAACTTACATTTGTTGTCTGCGCCACGCTATGAGAGGCTTTTGCTCAGGACAAATTTCGGCAATGTTACGTGGCTTCTCTTCCTGATGTTAAGCAATGAAGTCTGCAAGCCTGAAATGACAGTGATTTTGAGGGACTGAAATAAGCTTTTAATCCGCTAGAGTCACAATAAAGCTCAGCCCTCTCATGTTCCTGCACTCCATATAACATATAACATGATATGCACAGGCATACGCCAAAATTTCCTCCATATTCGCTGCTACGCCTTGCACAGGTAAATAGCTAAACCTCACATCTTTTTCCAAGAAGTCCCAAAGCAAATTACGTGCCGACATGATCTCTCGGCTTAAACCGTTATGATTCTCAGGGTAGTCTTTACTTCAGAAGGCATAATGAAGGCCCTAGTGTTGAAGTCTCAGGTTGCCTATCAAAGCTGATGAATTCAAATTGAATTTTAAATTGAGGGGTAATGGGCGTAGGGACTTGACTCAGACTGCAGGACACTCAACAGCTGTCCAGGCAGCTAGCATGGGTGCTATTTCCATAGACCCTGGTGTCTACCCCTCCGGGGGAAGGTAGGGCCTGAGCTTTTAGATGACTCCATCATCTTCTTCAAGTTGTGCTATAATCTTGTAGTCACACAGACACGCGCAGACACACACACACAGAAACGCGGGTGAGTACACACAAACACGCGCGCAGGCACACAAACACACGCGCATACACATTGCCGCACATGTGTACACACAAACATGAGCACATACACACAAACACAAGTTCATACACACAAGAACGCGTATATACACACACATGTGCACATGCAGAAACGCACACAGGCACGCACACAAATACACTCACACATGTACGTGCACAAACACCCACACACCTTCATGTGCTACAGTACTTCTCCCTGTTTCTAACAGGGAAAGGATTACAAAATGGCTGTATCCTGTATGGACTGAAGTTCAGTCTGCTTCCTCACATTGATACTATCTGCTCGTGTCCCCAACCACAGTCGATGGATGAAGATGAATAGCCTTTTGCCTGTGATCCATGGTGTGCTGACCAAAGTCTGGCTACTACTTCCTGCATTAAATCCACTTCCACTTCAGTTAACTTTATAGCTGCAATTATTGGTGAGGTACACTGACAAACCATTGCGCAGCAACGTCTCAGAACCTATATATACAGTGCTAAGGACTGACACAACAGTATAAAAATAAAGAAAACAGTTTTTGTATTGAGCTGATGGATCAGATATAAAAATATAAAAAATATGATCCCACTATAGTATTATGGAAATGATTACATACTGTAGGTCATTGTGCCGTTTGGTTTCCATGACATCTCTTTGCCTAAACAATGAAGGCAGTTTGAGCATTTAGATCGCCGCACAGTACCCGGAGTACAAAGACAGAGCAGATGTTTTTGGAGAAGAATACCCTGATGGAGAGTACAATTGTACACGACTTCCTCTGTCATAATAATCATCTCAATTTACCTGCTATCACGCTCCTGTTTTAATAGTCCAGTCATAGCCGTCATTTTCCTTAACTGTAAATGCCAGTTTGGAGTCCTCCGTACACAATACAGTGAACAGTAGCTCCCACCGTAGTGCACAGGATAGCTCATACTGTAAAGTGTTGGTATAAAGTGCAGAGATAGGCCGATAATCTGCACCATAATGGATGCCGCTGCACCTGTTCGGCAGTGAGACTAATTGCATGCCACACATCACCATTACACCGCCATTAAGCGGCTGTAAAACACCCGGGTGAAAATGGCGGACTGTTTAAGGAGACAAGCTGAAAAACACCCAGGCTTGTTCGTCGGATCTCCGGTATCGATCCCCCCCCCCCACATTTCTCACCTTCTCGTGGGTTCGCGGAGTCACAGATGGGCCCGCGATCAATGGGCGAGCGCTAACGCTAACGCGCTTCACACAGGCTAGCAGGGGAAGACTGAGGGGGGGGGGCGAAGCCGCGGTTTAATTGCGTCCGCCGAAGCTTTTATGAGACGCGGGGCTGAATTACAGCAGCGGGGAACGCACAACAGCTGATGTCAATCAAGCAATTACGCCTTCCGCATTGCCGATTCAGCGAAATTCGCTTTGAAACGCGCAAATAAACACAGATCCAATAAGGCACGGGCCGCACATTAGACGAACGCGAGCACGCCGCAATAAGTTATTAATTGTTCCGCGGAGCTGACCACCAGAGCGTTTGTGCATGCATTAGCCACCACCCCGGACCCATAAATAAGAACCGTAAGCCCGGCCTTTCCTAATTAAATGCTCACCCCTTCCAGTGATCGCCAGGGAAAACGAGACGGCCCTATTTGGTAGCAGTCCATCCAGCAGCGTCCTCCTACTCACCGACAGACGTGTCATTGCCCCCCCCCCCAGCCCCCACTCTGTTATCTAGCAGCCTCTGTGTGTCCTGCCCACTATTAGCCACCTGATTAAAAAGCCGGCCGCTCGCTGTGAAACACACTGGCAGGGCATGCAGCCATTCACACGCAGGAAATTGCATTTGTTACAAAGACTAATTGGCAGATCCAGAATGTAATCCAGAAAGTAATAAGTTAATTCCACTAAATGAAACACTCCCTGGAATAATTTTTTCTCTCTCTCTCTCTGAATCGAGGAACTTTTCACATTCATCTGCAAAGTAGAGCGATGGAGAGAACCTTTGACCTTAGACCTTTATCATAAAAGTAGAACTATGGAGAGAACCTTTGACCTTTATCAGCAAAGTGGAGTGACTGAGATAACTTTTAACCTTTGACCTTCATCAGAAAAGTAGAACTATGGAGAGAACCTTTGACCTTTATCAGCAAAGTGGAGTGACTGAGATAACTTTTAACCTTTGACCTTCATCAGAAAAGTAGAACGGAGAATATTTAACCTTTATCAACAAAGTAGAGAGATGGAGATGACCTTTGACATTTGACCTTTGACCTTCGTCCGCAAAGTAGAGAGATGGCGTGGACCTTTGACCTTTGACCTTCATCAGCAAAGTAGAGCGACGGAGAGGAACTTTGACCTTCATCAGCAAAGTAGAGCCATGGAGATGGACCTTTGACCTTCATCAGGAAAAGTAGGGCAACGGCAATAACCTTTGACTTTCATCGGCAGACTAGAGCAACGGCGATAACATTTGACCTTTGACCTTTATCAGGAAAAGTAGGGCAATGGCGATAACCTTTGACCTTTGAACTTTATCAACAAAGTAAAATGACTGAGAGAACCTTTAACCTTTACCAGCAAATTAGAGCAACGGAGAGAACCTTTTCAAGGAATCTGTGGTCTAATAGGTCGACCAAGCTGCAACTGTGTGGGTGAAATAACAAGAACCGCTCTTTAACTATGACCTCTGTCTTCATACACAAACATACATGCAGTGAGCACTGTATTAGATAGACCTGTATACCAGCTTGTTAATGCCAATATTTAATCAGCCGATTGGGACAGCAACTACATGCAGACATGGTCTAAAGGGTCAGCTATTTTTCACACCAAATGTCAGAATGGGGAAGAAATGCGTTATAAGTGGAATGATTATGGGTGCCAGAGAGGGTAGTTTGGGTATCTCAGAAACGGCTGCTCTCCTGAAATTTCGGTCGGACTGGTCAGAGCTGACAGGAAGGTGACATTTATGTGAATAACCTCATATCACAACAGTGGTATTCAGAAGATCTCTGAACACATAATTTGTCAAAACCTCTAAGTGGATAGGTTACAGCAGCAGAAGACTAGTAGAAAGGTAGCAGAAGTAAAAAAAATAAGTCTAGTAAATACCTAATAAAGTGCTCAGTGAGTGTACATACATACGCTGCATATGTGGACACATATAATAGCTTACTCTTTTCAATGACCAACAGTTGCAAGGCAAATGCTGGCTGCTTTGCTACCACCATACAGTAAGTGCACTGAGGTCCATAATGCTTGTATGCATAATGCAAATATATATATTTTTGTCTCTAAAGTAAAAGATATGCTACGTGTATTTTTGCAGCATTTATTTGCACTTGGATGGTCTCGATGACATTTATGAGCTGCACTGACTACTTTATAGACAGCTATATTACAGTTTGCCATTTCTGCAATGCTTTCTTTAGTTATTCTGACCGAAGGCCCCTCGGTAGGGAGACAAACTGAGTTGTTTATTGAACATCCTGGACCTGTCTGTTTTAAGGGAGTGTTTACAAGAACAGACATCATAATCCATATTTTGGTTGCTGTTTCTGTTAAAAAGAGGGGGAACTTGCTTACAGTAGCTAGCTTGTCTGCTCTGTGTGAAGGCCACATAACTTATTTTTTTACGGTTGTTAAATCACTGGTGTCATGGACAGTGTTCATTATTGTGGGTCACAGCTACATATTTATGGCGCTATATAAATAAAATGTTGGTATAATATGTCAGGAATTTTTAAAAAATGACATTGGTATCTCAATTTAACCCTTTAGCAGGATACATTGGATACATATTGTAAGCGTACGTGGAATATGACTACTATTTTTCTTAGATGTGCTGCAAACAAAGTGTAAAATGTAAAATAAAATAAAAAATGTAAGGAAAGAACTATGTTCTAAGCAGTATGATGCATTTCTATGCAAGTGGACTGTGTTAGCCATGAGTAACTGTAATAAAAACCCATACGTAGTACTAGTCTGACAGCTAAAATTTAATGGCCTAGTTTCTATGCTTACTTATAAGAATCCAAATGTGCTATCGCTACACTGAGCAGTCTGAAGGCTTATATGTGCTCAAAACTTCTGCTGATGTAGCTCATCAAATATTGACTTACAGCTTTCAGGAATATTTAGAATGAAAAACGCAGAAATGTCAAAACCAAGACCTTTTTTAAAAGCACAGAAAAAAGCAACTAAAATATTCTCAGGTAAAAAAAAAAAGACCTTAAAGCATTCTAAGTTTCTTCAGTTTTGCGAAAACAAATCTGTGTTTCAATTCAAATCTGATCGAGTCTAGCTATGCTTTTAAAAACTGCTGAGAAACAGATGCACACTTTATACTGCAACACAAGATGGCTCTCTGCTGACACTTTGGGATGCAAACCTTCTCTTGGTGTGTCACTCCCCCTGAGTCCTCAGTGTTGCTGGGAGGAACAGATACTGTATGTATGACCAGAGCAGCATTGTGTAAGGCTCCGAAAACCAGGCCCAGCTGATGTAATATGATCGCATTGCAAGCAATTGAGACAACCACACAATTATTCCAAATGTCAATCTCAATCTCAATTATTGGTGTGAATCTACAGTGAAGAAAGGAATGTCATAACATATTAATAGTAAAAAAAAATTTTGGTTGATACATTTTTGGCAGATTTTCTTTTTTCACTTTATTGTAAGAGTGGTGAAATACAAATGCATTTGATTTATTATTTTGCCGCTCAGATCATATGTCTTTAGTTTAGGAAGCGCGCTTGTTTGCAATAAAAAGACCCGACCTCGCTTTGCGTAATGTATTGACAATCGATTCGGTCTCGGCCGATACACGACGCCTGAAATCGACTGGGTTTCCGCGAGTCAAACCAACTGCCGGCGGTCTGATGAATTCCAGCCTCTGTGAACACAACACCCTCTCCAGACAGCAGCGGCCATCTTTTGTTTGGGTTAAATAAAGCTTGGCAGGCCGTGCTGTGGTGGAGCGGTGACAAAAGGCCCAATAAAAGCTAACTAACTTCAGTTTTGTTTTCAATATTATTCTCATCATTTATTTCTTATGGACACATACAGTAACAGAACACAGCACAGTCAATACCTGCCTGAGCAATGTACAGTTCCTTGCAAAAGGCCGCCAAAGGAGAGAATAAAATGAATAGGGGAAGATTACAATAGCCAACCCCCGCCCCGACAAAGAGCTATAAGAACCAATGACACAGTTAATGTACAGGTTTAGCAGCACCGTATATAAGATATTGAAAACAGTGCTCCCTCTCTACCTGCCTCTTGTGTAGATCGTGCGGAACAAGCATCTTTCAAAAGAAGCCACTCATGAGAAGGGAGCTTTCCAGTCACGGTTCTGCCATAAAGCCATTTAATCTGAAGCCCCCTGGAAGAAAGCTATTTAGGAATTTGTGCAAAACAAACACAATTATATTCCAATGCAATATAATACACACAGGCAAGCAGTCCAGCTGATACTGCTCACTCTTGCGTACTGACACTTGCGTGCCTGCATGCATGCAGCACATACAAACACACGCATAGACCAACACACACACACACACACACACACACACATACATACACACACACACACACACATGCACACACACACTCACACACACACACTCTCTCTCCCTCACATACATACACACACACATGTACCTGCATGCGCACACACACTCACACGGTCTCACACACATGCACACACACACACACACACACACGCTCTCACACATATGCACACACACACACACACACACACACTCACACGCTCTCACACACATGCACACACACACTCTCACACACATGCACACACACACTCTCTCACACACATGCACACACACACACACACACACACACACTCTTTCTCTCTCACACACATACATATACACACATGTATCCGCACACACACTCACGCACTCTCTCTCTCACACACATAAAAACACTTACACACCCACATTCACACGCTCTCCCACACTCTCACACACATGCACACACTCGGTCTCTCTCTCTCTCTCTCTCTCTCTCACACACACACACACACACACACACACAACCTTACACACGCCCAGTCAATATGGTGTTTTTCAGTGTTTAACCGGAATCAATGTGCAGATGATGGCTTCCAGCTCCTACATTAAACTAAAGCAGGGAGATATAATCAGGCCCTGACCTTCATACACACCAGTCAGATTCATCTGCATAACTCCCCAAATATTGTGAATCTTGCTGCAGGTAGCAGATGACATTTTAACAAGGATTCATGAGATTTTAAATATGTGAGTCAGGACATTGATTCGCTTTCCTGACTGCAGAGAGGATACTGTAGTAAATAGGCTTGATTTCCCTTTGGTTTCTTTGTTGTTACCATTTATTCCACTTGGCCATTAGAGATACGTATATTGAAAAATTTCAGTTGTGAATTACTCATTGGGGTCCTTATATACTACGGAGTTCTGCTATTAGCATTGCATAAGTGTGACTAGTTTGTCTATTTTCTTTCTGGTGCTCTGCTATGGTTCTCAACCTTAAATGAGTTTCCATTTAAATGAGTTATAACATTAGAAAGCAGACGCAGTTCCTCTGCCACACTAAAACAGAGTGAGCGTGCAGACTGCAGACAGAAGGGGAGGACATGGACAGAGCCACACGTGCGTGCGAAAACTCGGCCACGTAAAGTTTCTCTCGCGTCAAACCTAGCTGCAGAAGGTTAAGCGCCGCCGTTAACAAGATGACTAATAATGTGTGTCAGATCATTTCACTCACAGAGCCAGAGGACAGGGAAACATATGCTCCATCCTTCGCCCGCTTGCCAGAACATGTCCTCTCTATCGCTCTCTCTTCTCTGTCTCTATCTCTTTTTCCCCCTGTCTCTCCTCTGTCTCTTTTTCTCCCCCCCCCTCTCGCCCTCTATCTGGACGTCATTCTCTCTCTGCCTCCCTGTCTCTGTCTCTCCCTTTCACCTCTCCGTCCTCTCGCTTTTTCTCTCCCCTTTTCTCTCCTCCCTCTCTCTCCTCTCTTTCTCTGCCTCTCTCTCCCTCTCTCTCTGTCCTCCCTCTCCTTTTCTCTCTCCTCTCTTTCTCTGCCTCTCTGCCCTCTCCCTCTCTCTCTCTCCCTCTCTCTCTCTCCCCCTCTCCCTCTCTCCCTCTCTACTCTGGAGGAGCTCGGGGTAGTGCGGTGGGGAGTGGGGGGGTTTGCAGCTGTGGAAAGCCCGTGCCACGGAGGCCTCTCCCCATGCCAGGGCTCTCTGCCGCTAGGCCTGAGCTGGGAGGCTAACGGGGGAGAGGCAGAGAGGAAGTCTGTCACAGCAATTAGCAGCTGGCTAGCGCACCGCGACGCAGCTCATTAGCATGGCACGCAGCACACGCAAGGGGGAACACGCCACACGCAGACGACATGCGGCGCTCACGTCAGGGCCTGTCAAAACGTGCTCCCGCGTTGGACTCAACCGTGCAACTGAGGATATGTGCCTAGAGTAGGAGCTGGCTGTGTTATTTTAAAAAAAATAGCATCACACATAGGCTAAATGTCATAAAGTAGGCTGCTGTGAGACGATTTCATAAAAACATTTCTTTGGAGTAAGGGAACGTGTCTAAATAACCAGTTAACTGCTAAAGATTGAACGCAAACCAGCCCCTGCCCACGCACACACTCCCAGATTGCCCAGAATCAATGCCTGCATTTAGGCATTCTGCAGCACATCAATCTCTTGATTAGTAGCCAGGAATAATTATATGGCTTTGGCTGCAATTATCTCACCAATGGTGAGGCTTATGTCCCGCCCTCCCTGCCAGTCAAACGGTAAACATATCTGCACTTAAATTGTCCTACTACGCTACCGAAGCGTGTTGTGCTGTTATTTGTTAACAGCTCAGCACAAAGCACAAAGGTTCATTCAGCCGCGGCTCCAGGAGCTACACGCGGGGCTCCAGGAGCTACACACGGGGCTGCAGGAGCTACATGCGGGGCTGCAGGAGCTACACGCAGGGCAGGAGGAGCTACACGCGGGGCTCCAACAGCTACACACGGGGCTCCAACAGCTACACGCGTGGCGGGAGGAGCTACACGCAGGGTGGGAGGAGCTACACATGGGGCTGCAGGAGCTACACACGGGGCTGCAGGAGCTACACGCGGGACGGGAGGAGCTACACGCGGGACGGGAGGAGCTACACATGGGGCTCCAACAGCTACACGCAGGGCGGGAGGAGCTACACGCAGGGCGGGAGGAGCTACACGCGGGGCGGGAGGAGCTACACGCGGGGCGGGAGGAGCTACACGCGGGGCGGGAGGAGCTACACACGGGGCGGGAGGAGCTACACACGGGGCGGGAGGAGCTACACACGGGGATCCCGTCGCGCGATCCCGCTCTTTATCCGACCCCGCCCCTCTCGCCTTTAGCTCTGCGCCGGGGCTTTCGCACAGGTACAGGGTGTGAACTCACCCTGAGAAAGCCTTCAGAAAGCCTGAGATTATGTGTCAATCACCCGCGCTGACAGGCCCGGTGCAGTCCAGAGGCTGGAGATCCATCCCCGCTCACAGACCCTGTCTGACCCCAGCACACTACTCCGCCGTGCGTCTCCCTCCCGGACAGGATTGAGTCGGGTTTAAAAGAACATTATTCTCCCCTCCGACTCGGGCATGGCAGGTTGATAAGTGTTACATCAAACAACCCGGCCTTAAGCATTGTGATGCAGTCGTTTAGGCGCTACGCTACGCTATTTATCTTCTTCATTTGGCTCTTCTCCGAAATACAACACAATTGGCAGCAGTGGAACCCCCCCCCCCCCCTTCTCAAACCCATCCCCCCCACCCTACACCACCTAATTACATGGACACTCAAATAAATATCTGTCACCTAGACTTGTTATACAAACGCATTTCCTCTCGACGAATTGATTCTTATAAGACATTTGAAAATAAAAAACAAATAAAAGATTAAAAATGGCACACAAATAAAATGCTAATATTTTTATCAATCTTCAGAAGAGGTCTTGCTGAGACTCAGAGCACCCACAATGCAGTGCGGCTGCCCTAGACATCTGTATCCAGGTGACCGAGGTGGAAGGGAACCACGTCGTGACACCATTAAGCCACTTCCAATAACATCACAGTGAGTCTCTTCAGCGAGCGGCCTTTGAAAACATATATATATAGGGATCGTCTAACCTGCCAGGAAATGCGTGCGGCAGTAGTTACGTATGTCTACTTACATTGGCTAACAATAACCCTGTTAATTAATGCCCGCTGTGACATAAGCTCGACAGAATTCCGCCCACGTGTGTTAGGTTGAGAGGACACTGTGTATACAGTACAGGTGCTCTGGTAGAGACTCATGACTATGGTCGATTTAGCAGCATACTGCTTGGCTCATTAGCACTTCTCTCATTAATTTCATGTGCTTCAGTGTTCACTTTGTTGCATTCAACTCCTGAGTTCCTTTAGCTCGTTTACCATGTCTGTAGAGCTAAATAACTCGAGGCAGAGTGATCTGTGTGAAACATTAGGTTATTTACTGTTCACCGTTTCTTTGCACAAAGTGTACCTATAGGGGCAGTACCCTGAAAGGCACATGTATTGCACTTTAAGACTTTACACTTCTATGGGTCAAATACAGTATGAGCCAGTGAGGGAACATAGCAGCCCTACCATTACATTACATTACATTACATTACATTACATCATTGGCGTTTGGCAGACGCTCTTATCCAGAGTGACATACAATTGATTAGACTAAGCAGGAGACAATCCTCCCCTGGAGCAATGCAGGTTTAAGGGCCTTAAGGACCCAACGGCTGTGCGGATCTTATTGTGGCTACACCGGGATTAGAGCCACTGACCTTGTGTGTCCCAGTCATTTACCTTAACCACTACGCTACAGGCTGCCCCCGCCTACCAGACCCCATTTACTGTCAACACTGGACAATAATTTAAGCAAGATTCTATTTTTTTCCAGTCATCCAGAAAAAATGTGAATGCTAATAGGCCCAAAACAGTACACCTACTATAAAAGGGTTCTGTAAAGACTTAAAAATGGTTCTTCTATGGAAACCAGCCAGAGAACCCTTTTCTTCCGAGAGTATACAGTGCTACTGAATAATTCATGGCTCCTGTTCCAGCTGTAAACTGTCCCCCAGTAGGACCCAGGCTGTTGAGGAAAAGGCTTGCACAGATTGTTCCCCGGTTCTCCTGTGACCCGCTAAGCTACAGTGGCTAAAGAGAAGTAGCGTCAGCCGATAAGATGGCGGATGGTATGGCTCAGGGAAGCTGAGCGAAAACAACTCTCTGAGCTAAGGAGGAAAATCTTTCCCGGCTAGAACACAGGAGTGAACTCTCCCGAATGCGACTGGCTTTCTGCTCCACCTCGGAACTGACACAATGTCAGCTCCCAGGAGACAGTCATGATGCGGAGATATCCATCATGTCTCCCGATAAATTCATTTACACTCAATTCATCTGCCTACTGCTCTAATTATTGTTATACAATGCTATGAAAGCATAACATCCTAAGTAGGAGAAGGTTCATAGAAATCAATAACTAGCATTAGCCTCTTGAACAGGGAAAATGAATGATATATGCAGTAGATAAGACCTGCTCCAAAACCCCTTGTTTGTAGAGATTTATCAGCAGTGACTTCTCCATATGGAATTACCACATGTCTCATTAATATATCATAATTATCTAGAATGCATGCATTCACTGTTTCACTACACCATCATTTGAAGCATAGATATGGCTGATATACTTAATGACCCATTTTAAATCGCATTAGTATGTTTTTGACTTAATTTACAAATCAGCTCATGAGAAGACAGGGTTTTCTATTGATCCAGCTATCACCTATGCTTATAACTGTGTGTTCAAAATCAATAAAGGACCCTCAAAACCAAGTTTCTTACACACAGCAAACGCAAATGTTACCTGAAGTGCATAGCTTAAGTGTTATTGCAAAACAATTAACTTCTATCATCATGCATCTTCAACAAGATGAATACAGACAAAAGAAAGGTAGCCACAAAGAAGAAAAAAGAATGTATGCACAATACTCACTCTCGTCCAATGGGAATCCAGAATTTAGGATGACTGCTGCCAAAGCAAATCAGTGGAGCTTGTTCTCAGACAGTGGGTAGGTGAAAAGGCCAGATTGGGCCAGATTTGACTTGGCAAAGGCCTTTAGTTTAGAGCAGGGATCATCAAATCCTGGTGCTGCTTTTCCATTGTCCTTTTACCTGGGAGTCAGGTGTTGTTCAGTTAAAGGAAAAGCAGGGCTGGATTTGGATTGGAGGGCCAGATTTCACGCTCTTTGCTTTAGAGATTGTACCTTTAATTGAAAGGATTTCAGCAGCACTCCCCACAGTGCCTCTGAGGCTATTTATAGGATATAATGACTGACTTCCATTTTGTGAAGATCACTGTTGCAAGGCTGGTGCTATTAACTTGGTGGCCTACAAGTCCATGAGTCGCACGGTGCGATGGCTCTCGTCAAACCGGGGAAACCACGTCAACGCTCCCAGGCCTCACTTTGACGACCGCATTCAACCCGTCCGATAAATTAAAATGTCCATTAAGCACACACTCTCATTCCGACGACCTTCTGTGGGCGCTATTATTTATTTTTTTATTTATTGAAGGTTTTCGTGCCTCGCAGTCTATGGACATTCAAGAATGTCGTTCATGGTCAACTGTTCTTCACTTAATGTGCTCTTCACTGCACTGACACACCGCAAAATGTTCAGTGTAAAATCTCATAAGGTACATATGGTGCCAATTGGCCTCTATGAGAGTTGAATTAACACTGGACATTTTGCTGTGCAGCAATACAGAATGCTGCAGGCCTACTATGATTCCAATGCAAAAAGATGATGTCATGTTATGATTGGATGAAGCAATAGGTAAAAGGTCATAGGTAATAGGTCATTGGCTTGTTACCCTCAAGGTTGTAGGTAAGAGTGGGGCACTATTATACTCTGGAGAAACACAATTACCTGAATTGTGTAATTATGTACTGTATTGATTGGCCGTGGCAATTACCCAACATTTAAATGTAAATATGAACACATATTAGAGGTGTGCCAATCAACTGGAATTGTCCAATAAATGAGAATGACTTTGCAGTGTCCCAGCCATCTACCAAAACACTACAGGCTCCCTCCAAGCTGTGGGCTTATAATCATCCCCACCATTTTGCCCCACCAGCAATACCCCAGTTAGCAGGACACTCAGATATGGTGTGTTAGTAGAGTTGACTATTGGTCAATATATTTGAGTGCTCATTGTATAATCATATTATTTACATTAATAATGCGTGATCGCAAATAAAAAAAGTTATTCTGATATAAAGAACGACAATTTGCCAATGAAAGCAACAAATTAAAACTGAAAAGAACATCTATATTCAGAAAGCAAAGGTTGAAAAGAAACTTGTCTTGTGAGATCCTGACTACTTCTGGTTTATTTGTTGGTTTAAGGCTTAGGGCTACAACATTAGAACAGTCTATTTAAAATGAAAGTAATTTAAGTAGTAATATAAGTGCAAATCCAGTGACAGGATTAAAATTCTTACCATAGTTACCATAGCAACATTTCCAGAGAAGCATCATTCTCAATACTTAAGAGGTTCTGTTATATATACCAATATATTTAACAGATGGATATTTTAGACAACGTCTCATGTATAGAGTGGTCTCTCACTCTAAAGGTCTTTTGTGATTGCCTGTCTATCCCACATGTTCTGGTGTGCCCATGAGTAACAGAACCAAAATAGCACATACCATCTGTGTTTGAGTTAAAAGGTGGCCTGGGTGGGTTAAAATCCCCCCAAAATTATTCAAGACCAAATGTATCATGCATCCCAGCTTATTCTCCATAGTCTTTATAAAAACTTAGTCTTAGATAGTTATAGTTTTTGTTTTTGTTTTCATTGATTTATTTTTTATTATTTTATATTTTATAGTTTTTTTTTTTAATCTTATTTTGACAGTGAATATAGAAATGAAAATATTTCTGATAGAAAAACAGCAGGTTTCGATGAATTTCAGAGGGATTTTTTCTTTGGCTTGTCTCCGTAGAGCAGGGATCATCAAATTCCGGTCCTCGGGGTCCGAGAACTGCTGGTTTTCCACCCTCCCTTTACTGTGAAGACAGTCTGGCCAATCGGTAGCACTAACTGTTCAGCTAATTACATGGGAGAAAAGAAAACCAAGGCAGGATTTGGATTCAAGGTCCAGATTTGAAGATTCCCGTCGTAGTGGAACCCTTCGCGGTTCTTTATGGAACCCTCTATCATAGGTATGAAGTGTGAAAGCTTACAAACAATAGCCATTTTGTCCAACAACAAACCATTTAACTAGATAGTGTTCTTTTACGGAATCACAGCGTTCCTCTTGGAACATTTTTTTTCTGAGAGTGCAGAGGATGTGTGCTTCCCAAACTGCACCTTTATAGAGGATAAACATAAACAAGATTGGCTTGAAAAGTATGCACATCTCCCCTGCTCCTTTACCAAAGCTACGAAAACAAACAAGACTGCTTTGAAAACACAAGACGTGAGTAACGGTGTGTCCAAAATCTTGCACTATAAAGGTTAAATACAATTATGCTGCAATTGATTTGATCACATAGATGTCCTTCATATGAAAGCCATGAACATAAGATACCATCTATTTGTTTTTTCTTCAGATGTTCCAAGTTACATGTAGGTCTAACAGGCAGGGCTACGTGTGTGACTGCAAGCAGACCCATTTTAACACTTTGAAGGGCTCATATTTTTTAAGTATTCTAGAACTAGAATTGCTTTCAATAACCAGTAGTGATCCTTACATCAGCATTGGAATGTTCAGTTAAGGACATTCTAATCGCATATTTGTGACCTCAGACCTTAACGGGCTAAATGCAGCCGGCAAATTATTGGACATCGTTGTGAAAATTCTTGATCGGTGCACACTTGGCACGTCTCATGACCTGTTTGTCATAACGATCGTGGGATCACACACATTACATGGGCAAGCAAACAATGGGCCAAGCAAAATCCTTACACAACTCCATCTAGCCATCGCGGCAGCTGTCCGGAACTGTGTCCGGAACGACACACCACGCACACACACGTCACACGATTATAATAAACGCGCGGCGAGAGAAATAGCGCGCTGCCCCTCTAATATTTTATTTTATTCCATCTTCCTGCCTGGCCTCTTCCACGGCAGAGGCCATTAAAATGCTAAGTAACTGTTCCCGTCGGGTTTTTATTCCATCCAGCGATCTTATAAGCATGCTTCAGAAAAGGATTTGCACTTGTAAAACTTAATTATAAATGCCTGTTTACAATATTCATGCGAATAAATCTATTGAGCCTCTGGTTAAAGCTATTACCATGTTGTGAGGGACGCCGCCAGCAGAAGAAGAATCTCTCAGCACTTTGCCCGTGATTTATGTTTACATAAACAACTTCCTCCCCAGCTCTGCGGCGGACTGACGTCTCTCCCCCTCATTGAAAGGCCTATTCCTAATGACACCTACATTTCAATTATCATGCATATAAACATGTCACTGCCTGGGCAGGTAGCTCCGCTAGGTGTGATGGCCTGCTAGCCGTTGACACACAGTAAAAGGCATCTGGTGGAAACTAATTTAAACCTGGGTTTGGACTGCAACAATAAACCCCAAAGAGGCTCCTTTCGACATCATAAATTAGAATTTCAGCCGGGATCTTGCGCTTGGCTCTCCATTTAAAAGTAAAGTCTTCATGATGAACAGGTTGACGATGATAAATGGTCGCGGGGAAGGCGAGGCTGTTGCCTCTCCGGGATTCGCGCCTCCATCTGTTTTCATTTAGTCGCCGTTTTTGTCCGATATTGTAGGGGCCCGCGTTGTGGCATCGGTACTGGAGTCCTCTCCTGAGGAATGCAGGAGGTAAACTTCCTCCATTTGTTTTCCAGGGCTTCACCTTCGTCTATGAAGCGCTCCGTATCTTCCCCGTGTGTGAGGAATGCTGCAGTACGGAAGTTTGGGCTGCAACGCCGGGGTAAATACACCGCAATGACTTTGGATTGACTAAAAACAAGTGTGCTGACTGAAGTACATTTAGTGAAATCCTTTCTTGCAGTGGAACTTTAGACAAACTTTAGCCTGTACTGTAGTGGCTAAGGTACATGACTAGGACCTGCAAGGTCAGTGGTTCAAGCCACCATAAGATCTGCACAGCTGTTGGGCCCTTAGCCCCACATTGGAATCTCCAGGGAGATTGTTTCCTGCTTAGTCTAATCAACTGTAAGTCTCTTTGGTTCAAGAATGGCATCTGCAAAATACCATGGAAACCCAGCCTCACTATACTGTATGCATGAGCTCACAAAGCTAACAAAAGTTGCACAGACAAAAAAAATAAAACATTAAAAGCAGGTCAAATGATGTAGAGTATATACTGTAGTCAGTAAATGTCATTGTAGGAAGTGGAAATATAGCCTCATTCCAGTTGACACCATAAGAGTTCAACTAAAAATAGAAGAGGTGACTAGTAAGGAAAGCAGAACTGAGTGAAAATTTGGCATGACAGGAACTGCCCATTAGACCTGTTCTCTCCCGATATTTGCTTCCTCAAGCATAATTCAAAAAAGTCTGACTTCATAAGGTGAGCACAAAATTAGACAGGCTGTCTGTCATATATAGCTCTATGCACAGGTAATGCAAGCAGTCCAAAACTAAATTTAGTCCAGGACTATGCTTAATCTGTGCCTGTGAAACTCTGCTTAAACGTATTTGTCCAGGGAGTAGCTGGGAATTCTGGGCCTCATGAAAGATGGCTCTGCCCTTGTGAGACCTCTCCAACTGTTTGCCCCCCATTATATTACAGTACATGATATTTAGCTGATGCTTTTTATCCAAAGCGACTTACCATTTATTAGACTAAATGGGAGACAATCCCCCCTGGAGCAATGTGGTGTTAACAACAACAGCTCTGCAGATCTTATTGTGGCTGCAATGACGATCAAACGACTGACCTTGCATTTCCCAGTCATTTACCTTAATGACTACACTACAGGCTGCCCCAAACTGTGCGGCCCTATAACATCTGTGCAGCCCTATAACATCTGTGCAGCCCTATAACATCTGTGGGGCCCTAGAACATCTGTGCAGCTCTATAACATCTGTGCGGCCACCTGTTTGCCCCACCAGCAATAGTCCAGTTGGCAGTACACTTAGATATGGTGTTAGTAGTTAAGGTTTAGCAACCCGGATCTGGGAGTGCTGGACTTACTTTGGATTTGTATTGAGTTACAGCTTTCTATGACATAAATGGATGTGTATTAATTATTTGGATATGTTAGTTTTGCGGATGACCAAGTAAGAAATAAGACCAACATTTTACAATTTGGATGGTCTAGGAAAATCAATAGGATTCAGACTTGCGGATCAGGTCAGCCTACGTTTACTTACTGAATGTTTTCAGTGACAGTGGTAGTAGTGGT